>NC_056731.1:563226265-563401265 GCF_019279795.1 Protopterus annectens
GGCCATCTGTGTGTTTTCGCAGGTTGTGAGGTTGGGCAGGTAATGACAAGGTGACACATCAACATCACATGTACTACTGCTTCTACTGCCAAGGTTTCATAATGGGGGCAGCAGGAGCTGTTTAGTGAATAGTTAAGAAAAAAAAAAGTAAAACGATGGCAAGTGTATATGCGGACGGATGGTCAGGTGGGAGACAGTCTTTTGTGAACATGCTGCGTTTGGGACCATGGTGTTTTCTGCTCATACCTCTGTTCAGATTTTTGCAAAATGTCCAGACTTTGCCTCACATTTTTATCTGTTTCTAAAAAAATGTGTTTTTTTTTGACAAATCACTGGGATGCTCTAAGGATTAACTTCCCTATATAATGACATGCATTTGAGTTTCAGACTTCATGTCCTTCAATAAAATGCATGCTAACATAAATCCTGTTATTCTAGCAACATCTAAGTTTATAAGAGCAATATTTAAAATCTGTCCCTATTTTTGAGCCTTTGTCCCCCCATTATGTCAAGCTATGTCCAGATTTCTTTCATTAAGAGGTTGAGAGGTATATTTCCACTGTCTGTCTCGCAGTGAACACTGGAAGGACCAGGGCCATGTTGCAGGGTTTTGAATGTTGCTTAGATAGGTCTTCATGGTTTTGCAAAGGCAGGGGAGTGATTGGATGGGGTTGAGGGGGGTTCATTGTGCTTCTCAACTTTGCTGTTTTTTTTGTGGAAGGTCCAGATCTTTGCATTGTCAGAGCTGGAGGTCGGGATGGTGGTTTGTATGTTTCCCTTACAGACACAGGGTGTCAGGTTTGATTCTCATCATTGAGGGACATTGGTTCTGGGTGTGGGGAGGGCTGTTTGTGCACTTGCTTGTTGTTGGGTGGGGAGTTGGTGGTTGGTTTTTGGCTGTTATTGTCCATGGCATTGAGGGCTTCAGGTTTGGGTTGGGTTTTGATTTGAGAAGGGTGATCAAGGTGGTGGCAGGCCTTCTTTGGTGTGGGGTCTGGTGTGGATGAGTGTTTCCATTTGCATGATTCACTTTGTGGCTTGGTGAGGGTTCCTATGTTATGTTTTTCTTTGCGGCTTGGTAAGAACTTTTTCGCAGTCTTTGTGGTGCCTGCAAGTGATGGCCATTAGTTGTGCATGAGCATGGCATGACTAAATGTTGAAGGGGATGGGGGGAGTATGGGCAATTCACTGTGGAACATACTGCTCACTGTTAAGATTGTCGCAGAATGTCAAGACTTTGCTTCATGGAGGTGGATGCCCATAGTTTCAGACTTCATCTCTTAAGGAAATGCATAGTAATGTGAACCTGTGAGTTTAGATAGTTTCTCATTTTATAGGAGCAATAGTTAAAGACCGTCCATATTTTGGGATTCTGTTTCCCCATTATTTCTGTACTTGTTCAGTTTTCGTGTGCTGACAGGTGGGAAGTATGCTGAGGAGTAGCTCACTCGGCGATGTCTTAGCTGATGGGTTGGGTTTGTAGGGAGAGTGACATTCAAAGGCAGGGCAGGCTTATATCTTGCAATAAATATAAATATGAAAAAGAAAAACACCACAAGGAAAAGACAGGAGAATGGGGTTGATTTAAGGTGGTTTAGGTGGGGTAATACAGTGATAAGAGACCTTTTGTACTGGGTATGGGTTTCTGGCTGCAGGAGCTTGTTTATGGTCTCTGTGGTGTATTTGAAGGACGGCCATTAATTGTACATGCATGTAGCATGGTTGACAGTCGATGGAGGGGGTGAAGACTGCCATAGTATGTCCAGAAGTTTTGCACCATATTTTGGCCCATTTCGTATAGCATTGGTGCTGGCCAGAGAAACTACTGATGTTGCGAGCAATGAATCAAGAGGTATAATCTGTCTCTATGGGGCTGAAAGGAATAGTACAGGATTTGGGTTACATATATATCTTTTTTTTTTTTGGTTAATACTTACAGTTTTAAATAAGGCATTTACACTTGTGTTTTCCTTTATTGATCACAAGGGGTCACAAATGATGGCAGTGCAGAGTGTGCATCAGCTAGTGGCTTGAAAGAAGTGGACATGATAGGTGATGAATGGATGATTCAGTTGCAGGAGCGGTGTGCAATGAGGTCACATGTAATGATACATGTTAGGTGCTCATTTGAGAATGTCCGAGTTGGTGCAGTCTGGGAGTTGTCTGGGAACAGGTGAGGATGAGGTACATCAGGGGCAGGGTAAAACAAGTGTTTATTTTTGGTATGGGGAGTTTAGGATCATCCACCGATGGGGTGGAGCCACAACAGTATAAGGTTGGGTCAGACTTTGGGATCAGGCCAGGTGACTGGTTAGTTAAGCAGGCCCTAGGGCAAGGTGGGGGGTGGGGTTGATCCCTCACATACTGCTTTTAGTTAAATGTAAAGATCTGGAAGGGGGTATGTAGATATTTTGAATTAATTGATATGGATGGGGTTCAACAGCTGATAAAATCAGAAACCTCAAGCAGTAGACTTTTGGTGGCTTTAGTAACCTTTGGGGTAGAGGAGGATAGGTAGACTGTGTCCAAGGACATGGGACAACTGTATGTTAGGCATCCTGTGTTACACCATGGTTCGGTTGTAGAAGGATACTGTCTTGGCCTTACCACTCTTGGCTTATTTTCTCACGATCTGTGAGGCACAGCATTTATGGGTGGTGAATGTCTGGTTGTGGTACAAGCAATGATTTTGAAAGCTGGAGGCAGGGGAATCAGTCACTGTGTTTAATTGTGAGACAAACTGACATTTGGATAACCACTATGGTAGATAGCCTTGGAGCTGTTAGGAGGGGGATTAACATAGGAGGTTTTGGATGGGGGTATGCTGAGCTGTATTGTGGGGTGTTGCTTTTGGGTGGTGTGTAGATTTTCACGCATTGGTTTGAAGTGTGTGGGTGTGCATTCAGCTCAGCAGGTGGCATACAGGAAGGCACGTTGGTTAATTGCAGTTTGCAGCAGCCTGAACTGGGTGGGTTACCTTTGTCATTTCCTGGATTTTATGGTAGTCAGGGGTGGGGGAATTTTCAGAGGGGGTGTCTTTTCATGGGTCAAAGGGAAGACCGGGGAACACATTTTCCAAATAACGTACAGGTATTGCATCAGTTTTTCATGCAATTCCTGATTCAGCAGTTGTGCACTAATTAATAGATGGGTTTTCTAAGGAATTTTCTATTAAATCAAGGGTGGAAGGGGAGGGGTTAGTTTGTAGGTATCTGCATTCCTTGTAGGGGAAGGAAAGGCTTTTGGAAGGCTTGGTTGAGTAGGAATGGTGGATGGGTAGGTTGTTGGGTCCATTTGATATTCCTCTCTTTAACAGCTTTAAGGTTGTTCTGTTGGGGTTGATTCCTAAGAAGGTGACAGGGAATTCTTTTGATTCACCATTTGTCTTATCACAAGGGGAAGTCTGTGAATGATTTTTTTCAGGAGATGATACAAAAGTCAGTTATGTGTCTTTGGATGATGCAGTGCAGGCATTTGGGAGTTTATGGACCCGTGGTTGGTGTAGGTAGATACGGAATCTGTTTTTCATTTATTATCAGATTTGGAGGAAGAATGGCCATGGCTGGGCGTGGTAGCTGGGTTTAAGTTTTACTTTGACAAGGCTATGCTGATAGGATGCTTGGTGGCCTGTTTTACTTTGAGAGGTTTAGCACTGCTCTCCATTGGAACTGGCAGCAACGGGTGGGCAACCAGAAGGTGGTACATTATCTGGATGGGAAGATGTATGGTAGGGTATTGCCATATTTTGGTAAATTTGTGTTGCAGCTGCCTGAGGAGGAAGGAGTTTGGTCGGAAGTATTGTGATTGACATATTTGGTTCAGGCTTGGGAACAACGTAAGGCAGTTCAGTCGGTCAGGGTGGACTTAGCGCCAATTAGTACAGTTGCATAGGGGGAAGGGTTATGTAACTTTATTAAATTTTGGACTGTGGTTTGTATGTTGAAGGGCTGGGGTAGGGTTGATAGAGTTTAGACTGACAGACGATGAACAATGACAAGACAGGTTTTGAAGGCTTTGTTGTGAGGATTAGCTTTGGTAAATGAAGAGTTATTAGACTATACTTCATTTGTGATGTTGTATTATGGGGATCTTAGGGTGTCAGAGTTGATTTGATCCTTAGTTTGGTGGGATGTTTCAGTGTATTTTGCTTCCATGTGTATTTGGTTGTGTAGATCTAAAATGGATCAATTGGGGATGTCAGGCAGACAGTATTGGGAAATATACCTCTCAACCTCTTACAGTAATAAATCTCAACAAAGCCATAAAATAATTGGTACAAATAGGGACAATTTTGAAATATTGCTCTTACAAACTTAGAAAGTTGATAGAATAACAGGTTTTGCATTAGCATGGATTTTCTGAAGGGTATGAAGTCTAAAACTCAAATGTCTGTCATTATGTTCTAACTTCAATTTTGAATGATTTGCCAGAAAGCCACAATTTTCTAAAAAAAACGGGCCAAAAATATAAGGCATAAATCTGGACATTCTGCAAAAATCTGTACAGTTGAAAGGTATGTTGGGAAAAGACAGGAATGATTGTTTGTGTCCAGTGTGTTGGGCTAAGAGGTTATTGTGGTCTCATATTAGGAGTCCTCACTAGTTTGTTTTGATTGTTAAAGGGCAAGGTGATGACGTGTAATCAGTTGGTATATATGAGGAGGAGAACTTTTTGGTGTTGGTTTTCTGGGAAATGGGTTTTCCATTCATGCTTTGCTCATTGGAAGGGTATCGGATTTAGCAAGGGAGGGTAGATTAATTGAAGTAATTAAGAGGATGGGTTATTGGTCATCAAATGCTTTCTTGTCTTATATATATTAGATAATTGGGTACAGTGACTGGCTTAGTATTAAATTATTTTCTAGGAAAGGAAATCTCATTTAGTCATTCTTACATCCACTGGGTAGTTAAAGGGGGCTACATTTAGGCCAAATGGCAGGTAATTGGGTGGCATTGTGCTCCTTAGAATCCTGGTGGTACATTTGGCAGGAAATGTTTTGTGAATAATTCCAAAGTTACAGTTAGTGGATTGTCAGGATAACTGAGGATCTGTTTATTTTAAAGAGGTTACATCCAGGTATGTGTGTTACCCGTGGTAGTGATGCTGCGGTAGCATTGTCGCCTCACAGCAAGACATTGTCCCGTTCGATTCTCAGCTAGAGCATCTTCTGTGTGGAGGCATGCGTGAATGGGCGTGCCTTCATTGAAGGTTGTGCTCAGGGCTGGTAACTCAGCATGTAAAAATCCACTACCAAACATTAGTGGACCAGAATTCCACTGTGGTGACCACTAACCGGGATAAGCTGAAAGACACAACAACAACAACATCCAGGTATGTGTGTTGTGTGGTAGGAGGTAGTACCACAATTATTTTTTCTCTGGAGAGGGGTCATCAATTTGTTAAATTTAGGCTAGTTATACAACTGGCTGCTTTGGGTATTTATATGATAGGACATGGGATGTCGATGACAGGGATCCGGTTTGGTTCAGAGAGGATGGAATGGTGGGACCTATTTAATGTACACTTGTTTGTTTTGGAGGGTATGCCAAAGGTTTTGGAGTGAATTAGTGGAAACAGCCTGTATCAGGCTGGTTGGTAGAGAAGAGGTGAAAGTTTGTCTTGTTCTCTTCCCCCTCTGGTGCTGGATGTTTAGTTTAATCAGTTGTGGAATGAAAGTGAGAGATGGAATGCTGCTTGATAAGTAAAAGTAAGTGAGAGGATGTGAGGATGCTGCTTGGTTAGGTTAGGCTGAGCGAGGTTACACTGCACTAGTAAATGGTTATATGGATGTTCTGCTGTGATCAATAAATTAAAATGTTGTTCAACAAGGTTGTGTTTATGGAAGTTTCATAAAGGTCATCAAATGTCATTTGGTGCAGTGTGTTAATTGAAGGAGACCAGGACAAATGCATGTAAAAATAGTATGCCAAACCACATTCTTTTAGGAGAGAAGAAGATTCAGGTATCATTCAAAAATATTTTGTTACAATAAGAATTTCCAGTACAAAACCAAAGAATAAACTTTATTTGATAAAACCTTTAGGAAGTGCTTTTGTGTCTTTCATACACTGAGACTTCTTCAGACTGAAAATATTTAATTAATGACTCATACTTAAATGATAAAAACAATCACATGACTTAGTTAATTATCGATTTAACCCTTTACATTTAAAATACACTACAA
The DNA here is from genome assembly GCF_019279795.1 of Protopterus annectens. Taxonomy (NCBI): domain Eukaryota; kingdom Metazoa; phylum Chordata; order Ceratodontiformes; family Protopteridae; genus Protopterus; species Protopterus annectens. The sequence goes on from NC_056731.1 coordinate 563,232,450, forward strand.
AATTGTCATGATTGTTCAAACAAGGGGGGTAGCAAGTTTTTAATCTAACCTGCCAAGAATATTTTAACCACCTAAGTTCTTCTTCTGCATTTAACAATCTTTCAGTATTTTTAATTACATATAATACCAAGAACTTAAAATCAACTTTGCAAGTACCATTTTTAAAATGTCTGCTTAAGGCATTCCTATCGTCACCTGAATGAACTGCATACTTATGTTCATAAATTCTTTTATATAAATCATGAGAAGTCATGCCTATATAAAAAGCTATACATGAAACACAAATAACTTGCACGTAAACAATCCATTAACACTAATCTTATAGTTATTAATAATAATGTCATGGGCATCAGTGTATAAATAATTACATAAATTGGAACTCAAGCATTTCATCATTCACCTTTTAGCACACTTGCTCCTAGGCATGTTTAATTTTGCTTGAGAATAATTTTTAAAGCTCTTATCCCTTTTTTGTGTAAATAATAGACATTTTCCAACTACCTTCAAAGTTTCTGCATTTCCAACAAAAATGTTCCAATTATTATTAATTATGTTTTTAATGCCTACTGAATCAACATTATTTTGAATAGGCATCATTATTTTAAAATCTGCTTTTCTAGATTTGTTAACTTCCATTTTTCCTTCTTTTCTATATGTGGTTATATATCAGAAAAAATGTCAAACACTAATTTCTTAGGATATTCTCTGCTTATTAATTTTTCACAAAAACTTAATCCCTGTTCAAAAAAGTCCTCATCTTTTACTGTAATTAAATTACTTATTCTTATAAGTTGCCCCTTTATAATATTCTTTTTTTTTGAGTGCATACTATTATAATGCAAATAAGCATTATTGTGCACTTTTTTTTGTAGATCTTAATAATTAACTTGACTTAATCCCTGTTCAAAAAAGTCCTCATCTTTTACTGTAATTAAATTACTTATTCTTATAAGTTGCCCCTTTATAATATTCTTTTTTTTGAGTGCATACTATTATAATGCAAATAAGCATTATTGTGCACTTTTTTCTTGTAGATCTTAATAATTAACTTGCCATGCTTGAGTTCCAATTTATTTAATTATTTATACACTGAAGCCCATGACATTATTAATAACTATAAGATTAGTGTTAATGGATTGTTTACATGCAAGTCAAAATTTGTGGTTTATCTTGTTTTTTTGTGTTTCATGTATGACTTTTTATATAGGTAGGACTTCTCATGAGTTATATAAAAGAATTTATGAACATAAGTATGCAGTTCATACAGGTGACAATAGGAATGCCTTGAGTATACATTTTAAAAATGGTACTTGCAAAGATGATTTTAAGTTTTTGGTATTAGATGTAATTAAAAATACTGAAATATTACTAAACAGAGAAGAAGAACTGGGGTGGTTAGAATGTTCTTGGCAGGTAAGATTAAATGTTTGCTACCCACCTGGTTTGAACAATCATGGAGATTTCGTAGTGTATTTAAAGTGTAAAGGGTTAAAGCATTAAGTCATGTGATTGTTTTTATCATTTAAGTATGAGTCATTAATTACTTTCAGTCTGAAGAAGTCTCAGTGTATGAAAGAGATGAAAGTGCTTACTGAAGCTTTTATCAAATAAAGTTTTTTCTTTGGTTTCATACCAGCTTTTATTTATTATTTTCTGTGCCAATAAGCTAGATTTTTGCTATTTTATTTTATTTAATTTACAACAAGAATTTCCATTTAACCTGCATACGTTATGGGACAGAAGATTTCAGCCTTTACTTGAAACAACAATGAATAGCCTGCGAGTTATCTCTTCAAGTATTTGTCAAAACTGGGTAGTGAAAACACTACAAAGTCCTGCCGGTGACAACATGTCTGTATTCTTTTTGTCCAAAGGCTAAAAGCCAATGCCAACATCAACACAAAAACATTTCACAAAATTATACCGCTAATAAATGGGAAAAGCAAAACTAAAAATAAGCAGTAAATGACAGCTGTTCAACCAGGGAAATAGCACCATACCGAATAAGGAATGATATTCCACCAAACCAGTGACAAAGAAAGATGGGTCCAGATCAGATCACCTATCATAAGTATAAAATTAGGATGCTCAGCAGACTGAATTAAGCATCATGGTGTCTAAGTGCAACCCTGTCTTGCTGAAAGGTTTTTCCCAGTAATCTGAAAATGTGCTGCCATCATGTTGGGAAAATATACCCAAAGAGGGCTCTGTATAATGCTAGGTTAAGTTTTTACTTCAAAAAGTTTATTATGATTTAAAGAGATACAATAAATTATTACCTTAGGAAAAACTAATAATGTATAAATTATTCACAGATAATTTTATGCTCAAATACACTAATAATTGTTTATTATAATACAGAAAGAAAAAAAAACAGACAATTGTTTGTGGAAAAAAGGAGAATTGCTCATAACTAATAAAATTAAATAGAATAGAAACTAGGTAACATGAAACTATATTTTTTTTTAAACTGTGAACTCACCAGCAAGGAGACATCAAAAGCAACTGGAAGGAGTGCTATAAGATGACTTAAGCAGTTCTGCAAGGTTTGACTGTCTTTGAAATGAAATAAGAAAACAGCTTTTGTTTTTTTTCCTCAATATGATCAGGCCTAATTAATGTTTTATTTTTAAGTTGAGATAAGTGCCAGACCTTTTAGCTTTTGTAAGAATGCCACATTTACTTTCTTATTTATCAGATGTATTTGCTGCATTCACTATGTTCCAGTCATTTTGCATGTGACCTTAAACATCATTCCATTTCAAATACTGGTAGGGGTCCAAATGGAGAGATGATAATTCAGCAAACAAAGGAGAGTAGTATTGCTGAAATTGAATTCATCCTCAAGTCTTGGTGAGTACTTTCATGAGGTGGACCCTTTTTTTTCACAAAATCTCACCAAGATGACACTGATATATATATATATATATAGACTGTATTTTATGCAGCATTTATCATGGACAGAAGTAGGTCAAAAATTAAAAAAGATAGCTGAGTGCATGTGATGGATCCACACAGTCTACCAGTTTTTGCTATGCCTCGAGCCACATATCACTGTGTATGTTTAATTATTGCTAGATTGATTATTGCTAGCTCTTGATATGCCACTACATCACTATATGCTGCTAATATTGTAACAATACAATATGCTTAAGAGCAGGCCTTGCTCACTGATTACTGGTATCACTGAACTTTTGTTAACCTATAAGTTGTTTATCAGCTTAAAAGATGTTTACCAGAATGTGGGGATTTCAAAGAGAAACTATATCACAAGGTTGTGAGCTAACTGTTCTTTGAAAAATGGAAGTAGGGCACAAGACCAGACATTACGAGACTTGTTTACAACTTAGGAAATGATCTGTAATTTTCTAAAATATTCCATCAACTCATAATAAGCCTGTAATGTCAGATATTTCTACAATATTCTGTCAACTCAAAAAAGACTATAAAAGCTCAAAGGCTAAAATGGAAATCATCATCCGGATTTGATCACAGCACCAGCCTGAACTGAGCTTCGAGACATTTCACCAGTGTTGGCCTTGCCTTGACTGAACAGATAGCTGCACTGGATAGGATTTGAAGTCTCCCTGTCAGTGGCAAAGATGATTTTGTTTATGCATATGCTTGTAAGTACATGATCTATTAGTTTTTCTGTTTATTTAGTATTAGCTTTACTGTTTATTTAGAAAGGTTTTGCTCAATAAATTAAGTTTGAGCCTAGGTGTCTTGTGTCATTTCTACTCCTGTATTAACCTCAGATTTTAAAGTAATGGACTAGTTCACTTGGCGTAGTCGGCAGGATCTGGGGTTTACAGTGGAAATGTCACAACAACCACCAATGTTTTCTCCTTTAAAACACCTAGGCATAGGTAAGAAGGATGCTGCGTCAGGCACCCCAAATAAGTTGGGCGTTGATACTACGTTGACAGCATTATTTGGGAAGTGGGCTCCTCTTGCTAAGGTATTAAGTCAAGTTTCACCCCCTCCTTCCCCAAAACCCTTGCAGGAAAGACCTAAGGCAGACCCTGATAGTCTAGCTAGAGCCTTATCAAAGCTAAAACTGGATGATAAGGGGAAAAAAGTGAAGGAAGGGGTGGGAGCAGCCGGATGGCTATTCTTTGAAGCCATTCAGGAATTAGATAGAGATGTAGCGAAACTAAAAGAAAAAGTTTTAGAATTGGAAGAGCAATGTAAAGAACATACACATACACATAGACTGGATAGAGATGCCTTGGAGAAGGCAAACATGGCACTTGTTAAAGTAGGAGAGGAAGCTGAACACTGGAAATCTAATTCAGTGACTCTAGCTACTCGAGTAATTCAACAGTGTAGACAACGAAATGGGAGAAGATTACACCATCCGCCCTCAAGGCCTCGGGTTCATGCTTTGCTGTGTAAGGCAGAGTTTGATCCCGAGAAGTGGGAAGGTGATCTCCCCTCAATGGATGAGGGTGATAGTGATTTTGAGATAGTAAATTCTCCATCAGTGGAGGCACGCCCAGTTATTGAGAAAAAGGGACAGTATACTGGGGGGGGCAGCGCCATAACAATGGGTTGAGGTGCGGAGTTATACTCAAGCTGAACTATTGAATATAATCCAAATCTATAAGCAAAGGCCAGGGGAAACTGTTTTAGCATGGTTTCTTCGGGTTTGGGACACAGGGGGAGAAGCGGTGTCTCTAAATGCTGAAGAGATGCACCAATGTGCATGTTTGGTGTTTCACCCATGTTTAAAGCAAATAGTAAACAATGTGAATCATGATGACCCCCAGGTGAATACACTGGTGGTGTGGTTAGCCTCGGCTTTCCGCACTACTTGGCCTGATGATACAGCAGTAGCTGATGAACATAACCTTGGAAAACAATAGCAGAGGCGATACAGCAGTTAAGAGAAATGGCTATGTTGGCTACTGTTTACTCACTGGAATTGCGGAATGGGACATTAGTGCTTCCGAAAGGACCAGATGCACAAATTATGATTAGCAATATGAGGAGCAAATTGATCAAAAATGCACCACAGTGGTGGAAAGGGCAGCTGATGGCTGCCCTGGCAGGCTGTGTAGGTCAGCAGATATGGGATGTAACAGCCACTCTAAATCAAATGGCAGAATTAGTGGAAGAAAAAGAACAGAGAAGAGCTAGAAAGGCAAATGCGGAGAAATCGAAAGATAAATACGGAGAAAAAATTACAAGAACGCAAATGTTTCTGGATCTGTTAAGGTGGGGAGGGGGTTGAAGCCACGGAAATAGATGGGATAGCTACTGAAGAATTATATAAAAGGTGGAAGCAAAAACAAAAAGAAAAAGGTTCAAGTTCTGAAAGTAAAAAGCAAACTCCTACAAAAAGTCCAACCAGGAGTACCACTGAAGGGAAGGTAGGATGGAATCAATTATATCCTGACATCCCTACTGATGAGGAGCTAGCACAGTGGCAAAAGGGGGAATTTAATGATGAGAGAGACTGGGGAGGAAAGGAATGGAGAACCCCGGTCGAAAAAACAGAGACAAATTGACTAGTAGGCGGGTCCCCAGTAGCTAGGGGTACAGTAAGAGCAATTACACCTGGGGACTGACACCCTTACGTACCCCTTACCATTTTTTGGAGGGGAGGGCCACGACATGTGATGGCTCTGGTAGACACAGGATCAGAAGTAACCATTTTTGCAGGCAACCCCCATAGATTTTGTGGACAGTATGTAGAAATTGATGGTTATGGAGGGGCAAAGACACTAGGTACCAAAACCAAGATTAAGATAGCTTTTGGGGATAGTATTCCTGTTTACATTGAAGCAGTAATAGCTCCAGTACCTGAACACATTTTAGGAACAGATGTGTTAAAGGGTAGAACTTTAGAAACCACTGTAGGGCCATTTAGGTTTGGAGTGCAGCATTGTTCAGTCAACACAGTTAAGGCTGTAGTTCGAGGCAATGCTAAGTGAGAACCGCTTTATATTCCCACACCTAAAACAATAGCGAACATCAAACAATATCGTATCCCAGGTGGGCACGCTGAGATCACTGAGATGATCCAAGAATTGCTTTGGGTTGGCATACTTTTGCCAACAGTGAGTCCATTCAACAGTCCGGTATGGCCAGTAAAGAAACCTGATGGATCATGGCGAATGACTGTAGATTATCGAGGTCTGAACAAGGTGGCCCCACCCTTAGAGGCAGCTGTTCCAGACATTGTTACAATTGTGGAAAGATTGTCTTCATCTGCTGGACCATATCATGCAGTCTTGGACTTAGCAAATGCCTTCTTCTCCATTCTGATAGCAGAAGAAAGCAGAGCCCAATTTGCTTTTACCTGGGAGGGGAGGCAGTATACCTTCCAAGTGTTACCACAGGGATATCTGCACAGCCCTACCCTGTGTCATGGACTAGTGGCTAGAGACCTAGCCAAGTTACAGCTGGACAAAGTGACTATTTTCCATTACATTGATGACATAATGATTACGGGAGAAAAATCTGATGTGGATATCGCACTAAAAACTGTTATTCAGCACTTTCAGAACAGAGGATGGGCTATAAATGAGAATAAAACACAACAAGGGACATCAGTAAAATTCCTTGGTATGATTTGGAATGGAGTGAAAAGGGAAATTCCTGCAGTAGCACTGGAGAGTATTCAGAAAATTTCAGTCCCAAAAATGAAACAGCAGGCACAGGCCTTCTTGGGAGCAATGAGCTTTTGGAGAGCATTTGTACCTCACCTCGGACTGATTTTGCGACCCATTCACTATGTAACTAGGAAAAATGTGACTTTCAGTGGGATCCCAAGCAACAAATGGCTTTTGAAGAAGCAAAAAAGGCTCTACAGCAGAGTGTGGGGCTGGGCCCAGTTGATCCACAGCAACCTTTCATCCTTGAAGTAACAGTTGCCAATAATGTTATGTCTTGGGGGCTGTGGCAGAAGGATGACACTGGAAAAAAGAGACCCTTGGGATTTTGGTCCAAATCCCTGACTGGAGCACAGGTGAGATATAGCTCCCTTGAGCAGCATGTACTGACAGTGTACACAGTATTGATTCATGTGGAAGGAATAACTAAACAACAAACAGTGACAGTTAAGATAGAGTACCCAATCCAGGGGTGGTTACGAGATAATACTTTGATGAAAACCCTGATAGCACAATCTTCGACTGTACAGAAGTGGAAGTGGTATTTACAGGAAAGGGCCAACATTGTGCCTGGAGTGTCTCAAGTACAACAACAGTTGGCTGGACTGGTAATTTTGGATGATGCTGATGTGATAGAACAACAGCGACATGAGCTTCCAAAGTCTCCAATTACTGAAGCATTACCATTTGATAATTTAGATGCAGAAAAACAGAAACTTGCATGGTTTACTGATGGTTCTGCCAAAATTGGATCAAATGGTAGGACCTGGACTGCAGTGGCATATTGCCCACGAACAGAAACTGTGTTATTTGACGAAGGTACTGCCAGTTCAAATAATCAGGCAGAATTGCGAGCTGTTGCCCTGGTTATCGATAGTTTATCACCTGGAGATGAAGCATACATCTATACTGACAGCTGGGCAGTCTTTAAGGGGTTGACAACCTGGTTACCTGCCTGGCAACAACAGGATTGGAAGATCCATGGCAGACCTCTATGGGGAGGTTCAGAAGACTGGCAACGGATTTGGGAAAAAGCTCAACAATGCAAAATCAGTGTTGGACATGTAGATGCCCATGCATCACTTGTAACAAATGAAAGGAGGCATAACCAGCAGGTAGATAAGATGGCTGCAGTACGTGTTGCTGAAGAGAAAGCCGAAAGTGCTAGTATGGCAAGATGGGCCCATGATCGGAGTGGGCATTTGGGAAGAGATGTGACAATAGAATGGGCATGAAGGCATGGTATGCAGTTGAATAAGGAAATAACTACAGATGTTATAAAGCAGTGTGAAATCTGTCAAAGAAATAAACAAAAGCAACTGCAAGCAGAAGCATGTGGACACATTCAAAAAGGCAGTCATCCAGCACAAATTTGGCAAGTAGACTTTATTGGTCCTTTACCACTGGATCAAAATCAGCAATACTGCCTGACGATGGTGGACACTTATTTAGGATTACTAATGGTGTCCCCATGCAAAAAGGCAAATCAGCAAGCAGTGTTAAGAGGAATGAATAAATTATGTATGACATATGGGATTCCCACTGAAATCCAAAGTGACCAAGGCAGCCACTTTACCAGAGTAGAGGTTCAAGAATGGGCAAAGGAAAATGGAGTTCGATGGGTGCTGCATATCCCATATCATCCTCAAGCTGCTGGTTTAATTGAAAGGTATAATGGGCTCCTTAAAGAACAAATTCGAAAGAACACGAATGATGGAACGTTACGAGGCTGGGCAAAGGTATTAGAATTAGCTGTGAGCCAGCTGAATAACAGACCTCGGAAGCATCAAGGAACTCCCTTGCAAATGCATATGAATGACATTCGATCCAACTGCTGTGTTTTGAAAATAGAAAAGCTGAACCCAAATGCCATATACCCTCTTTTGACAAATACTGATCAAACTCGGTTCTGGCTATGTGCATTGACTGAACAAAGAGTGCCAGCACAAAATATAGTATTAGTTGAGACAGGTTGGAAACTCTTTCTCCCAGAGAATTGGCACTGGGGGCAAAAAGGACTATTAGGAGAAAGTTGGGAGGTTTTTACATTATGGGAACCAGAATGAGAAGTGATAGTGAAGGCTATCAATTTAGATAACAAGACACAGATGATTCAAAAAGGACAACCTTTAGTAGAAATTTGTATGCATCAAGATGCTGTTATTTTACTACAAGACTGTGATACTAAGCCAAGTAAATGGCTGGGAATGAAAGTTATAGTGACCACACCCAATCAGCCAAATGAACGTGGGACTGTAATTTGTGATGGACCTGGTAATACTGTTTTAGTATTACTTGATTCTGCTAAACAACCATTGTATTTTCCTCTCCATAGATCATTGCCACTGTTTGGGAAGGAGCCAACCTTTTCCGATGGCAACACTTAGATGGGCCATATGACTGTCTTGACCCTATCCCTTTATTCGAAGGAGAAGATGTTGCAAATTTAACAGCTGACTGTGACTTTTATGGGAAACTGGGAGACCATCTATATGCAGTGACACCCAAACCTGCCTTAACTTGGAACATCACTCAGATGGAAAACATTACAACGGTATGTAGACTGAACTGTGATAGTCATCCTGAAAAATGTGTTTCCAACCCTTTTGGAGGTCTGTACCAAAGGCTAAATGAGTCGGGATTTCCTTTAGCCAAGTCTCCATTAGATTCCTCCTGCATAGCTGAATTTCAAAGGGAAAATGACACCGCGGAAACCCTATCTCCGGATTTGGAGATATATGCCATAGACAATAGTTCAACTGTATTTGATGGTTTGGGACATGTGATAAGATATACCAGAGGATGTAAAACTGTAAGTAGCGCTAGAATTATACAACGTATTAAAATGATAGTTAACATGTCAGCAGTTGATATTACCACCAGGTATCCACATTGTAAAATTCTACAATTATGGCCGGTTGATTCTTTGCATATCAAATACAGACATTATAAATATAAAAGAAGTAAACGTGATGTCACAGGTATTCTTGGTACTGCACTAGGTGCAGTCGGAACAGGGACTGGATTCATAAACAGTGTAGATATAGATACTCTACGTAGCAAATTAAGCCGTTTGGGCACTGACCTAAATATGGCCTTTAAGCTACTAGCAGACCATGATCCCGAGCTGGGACAAAGGACCGTAGATGGTATTTTAACTCAAACTGTCTTGTGGAGGTGGATTGAACATACAAATACATATACAGAACAGATTTTAAATAACCTCACAACAGAAGTAAATCAGACTTTTTGTATCTTATCTCAGTTGGCTGCCAACCAGCAATATCTGCAATTCACTCAAACTTGGGGGGCTAAGAAGGCACCCCATTGGCAAAAGGAACTGCAACTGTATCATTGGTTAAAGCCAATAGATTTTGCATGTGAAAATAAGTCTTGTATACTAGTTTTCGACTATCTTGCTAGTAAAAAAGGGACAAAGCAGGTCTGTCCATTTGTTACATTGCCCTTGCAATTTGGAAATAATCGGTGGGTACCTCAAATCGAATCTACTTTGATTGATTATAATGATGTACCCATTGATGTGGCAGGTTGTGAAACCTGGCCCCAGGGGTGGGTATGCATGATGGTGAAAAGGAAGCCTCACCCATGCTTACATAATGGAACTGGGGAATGCACCTGGCACAGATATGTAGTGAATGGTACAGACATCTACCAGTTAAATGATACCACTGTTTGTGTGATATCCTCCTGTAAATTAGCCTGGAGCAATGGGATAATCACAACTGGTGGAGCATACTACTGTAAGAGTAATATCCATGCAATTATTGATTTTTGTACTGGAGAATTGATTAGACTGACTAGATGGATGGACATCACATTTAATGCTAGCATAGAACCATTACACACTTTTAAATGGCCATCTCTAGTCCACCCGGACTTTCAACAGATTAAGCAGGAAGGACAAACAGTGTTGCAACTTATAAATAAAACACTAAACAATGCGCATCAAACAGTGATTAAAATGATTAAAGACAAAGGTACCATTGTAAAAATTGCAAATGAAATACAGGATATAACTGTTTCGCATTGGTATGATGTTTTTATGTGGTCATCTAAGGCTTCAGTGTGGTTTAATTTGTTATTGCATCCTTTACTTTTGACCACAATAATTTCAGTGTTATTTTGCATAATATCATGCTGCATTTATTGTAAAGTGATGAGAAGGTACAAACTGATGTTGTCAGTTTTAACCATTATAAGGGATACACAGCGTACGTTGCTCGATGCAAAGGGTGGCCTGTGACGGATCCACACAGTCTACCAGTTTTTGCTATGCCTCGAGCCACATATCACTGTGTATGTTTAATTATTGCTAGATTAATTATTGCTAGTTCTTGATATGCCACTACCTCACTATGTGCTGCTAATATTGTAACAATACAATATGCTTAAGAGCAGGCCTTGCTCACTGATTACTGGTATTACTGAACTTTTGTTAACCTATAAGTTGTTTATCAGCTTAAAAGATGTTTACCAGAATGGGGGGATTTCAAAGAGAAACTATATCACAAGGTTGTGAGCTAACTGTTCTTTGAAAAAGGGAAGTAGGGCACAAGACCAGACATTACGAGACTTGTTTACAACTTAGGAAATGATCTGTAATTTTCTAAAATATTCCATCAACTCATAATAAGCCTGTGATGTCAGATATTTCTACAATATTCCATCAACTCATGAAGACTATAAAAGCTCAAAGGCTAAAATGGAAATCATCATCCGGATTTGATCACAGCACCAGCCTGAACTGAGTTTAGAGACATTTCGCCAGTGTCGGCCTTGCCTTGACTGAACAGATAGCTGCACTGGATAGGATTTGAAGTCTTCCTATCAGTGGCAAAGATGATTTTGTTTATGCATATGCTTGTAAGTACATGATCTATTAGTTTTTCTGTTTATTTAGTATTAGCTTTACTGTTTATTTAGAAAAGTTTTGCTTAATAAATTGTTAAGTGTTAACCTTGGTGTCTTGTGTCATTTCTACTCCTGTATTAACCTCAGATTTTAAAGTAATGGACTAGTTCAGTGCACAAGACCCAGGATGAAAAAACGCAATCCTGGTAGGTGCACTGATACCATGACTGGAAAAAATGGCAGTGTAGGATCCTCAAAATACAGAAACATTCCTACAATGGGGTTAGGCCAGGCCCAGGGGAGGAGGGCTCCCTTATTGTAGAAGAAAGTTGGAGTCCACAAAAACACAAAAAACTGATAGGCCAAAGAAGAGCCATAAAGATGATAGAGTGGACTATCGAGGAAAAGAATCTATGTATTGTTACTATTATGCAAAAATCCCAGAATTTCCACATACAAGATATACAAAAAGATTAAAAGAGAAATTAGTGGAAAAAAATACTTCCAGAAGAAAAACTATCAGAACCCTCAAATAAAAAAATGTGTTCATTAATACAACATGTTTGTAAAAAAAGTATATATAGATCAAGAAACTTTGATCTGTTTGGAAAAAGAAGCATCTGAAAAAAATGCAAAAATATAAACAACAAAACCTAGAGATTTTTGAAAAGTATAATAAAGAAATATGGACATTGGAAAAAAAGACAGATTTGATATGGTGCAATATTTATGCAAAGTCAAAAACCAAATTAATCAATACAAAAAAGGCAGCCCCAAAGATATTCAAAGAGAAATATAGACAAAGGCATCCAGATATGGAAAATTTCACAATAAAGAAAATAATATCACAAAGGGGGAATGTAGAAAAGAAACTTAGTGAAGCAGAAGTTAAAAAAAAATAGAAGTTGAAGTTATGGAGTGCCTGTAAAGTGAAGGATTTGGTGTAGAAGTTCTAACACAGGTTACATCACAGCATGATGGAACGAGTCACTAAACTAAGGAGAAATAGGAAAATCAGGAGACATCTAAAGAAGAAATATGGATAGGACAAAGAAAAATAGATTTAATATGGTATAATATTTATTCAAATGCGAAAGCAAACTAATCAATACAAAAAGAGCAGTACCAAATATATTTGAAGAGAAATACAGGCAAAGGAATCTAGATATGGAAAACTTTACAATACAAAAAATAAGAAGACAAAGAGGAAAAGTAGAAAAGAAAATTAGTAATGGAGAAGTTAAAGAAAAAAAAAAACTGAGGTTATGGAGCACCTGTGAAGTGAAGAATTCAGTGTAGAAAATCTAAATCAGAAAGCACCACAGCAGGATAGAGCAATAGATATTCAAATTAAGGAGACACCAGTGGAACAGCAAGTAACCAGTCAGTTGCCATATGAAGATATTTTGGAGCCTTCCAAAGAATCCAATATAAATGTTCACTTGAAGCTGAACAGCAAGGGAAGGAACAGGAAACTGTGGCAACTGTGGAGCAGTCAATGTTGAGGAGTGATAGGCCAGTGAGTCCCCATATGACAGAGCATTGGGTGACACAGGATGAAATTGAAGAGATTGTGCCACAGGAAGATGCTATAGAACTTTCAACAGAATAGCTGCAGAAAATGGAGGGCAAAAAATGTGCCCTCAATTTAGAAGAAAATGAGCTAAGAGAAAAGTTGCTTAATTTAATAGAGATGGACGTATTAAGATCAATGAAAGAAATAGACTGCAGAAGGTCAATAAAACCCAAAAAGTCAGAAGTCTGATAAAACAAATGAACATAGTAATTAGGACTGTCCATAGAGATCCATGCGATATAATAGACTTAAACAAGATATATTACTGTGAAGCTAAATTAATAACAGATAAAATTATATCACAAGAACACAGGTTAGTAAGCAAAAGAAAGGGGAGAAACTGAATACCATTATGGAAGCATCAAACAGAGAAAACTATAAAGCAGTTAAGACAATAATTGTAACTGTTAGAGGAGTATGGAAGAGGGAACAAATAAAAATACTCAGAAAGATAGACAGATCAGGAGCTATCATGCACTATCACAAATAATAAACTAAAAATATCAGCACAGGCAGAAAAACATTCAGAGATACACCCATAAATATAAAGGAAAATTGCAAAATAAGCAATTTATTGATAACCCCAAAAAGTTTTATACAGAACTGGGAAACAAGGTAAAAGGAATTGAAAGACCACCCAAAAAAGAAGAAATAGATACATTTTGGAGATTTATGAAGATCCTGTGGAACATAACAAAGGTGCTGAATGGATAGAATAAGTAAAAGGAAGTATAAGAAGTTCAAATGTACAGGATACGAAATGGGAGGAAGTAACAGGCAGAGAGATTGAAATAAAGTTAAGAAAGGCCTCTAATTGAAAAACACCAGGCCCAGATGCAGTACCTAACTTCTCATTAAAAGTATTAATATCTTTGCACAAAGATTTAGCCATGAGTAAGAACTAATTATATGTACACCCTGAACAGACACCATCCTGGCTACCAACAGGACAAATAATGCTCCTACTTAAGAATGAACCTGCAAGCTACCCTAAAAATTATAAGCCGATAACTTGCCTTCCAACTGCGTATAAACTATACACTTGAATTGATGCCGACAAAGTTTGTAGTCATTTAGAGAAAAACTCAATCATGCCAATAGAACAAAAGGGCAATAAAAGAAAGTCAAATGGAACAAAGGATCATCTGTTGCTAAATAAAGTCATAATGGAGAACTGTAAAAAGGGGATGAATCAATGGCATGGATTGACTACAAAAAAGCATTTGATACTATCCCACATCCAGAGTGCTTAAAAATGTGTAAGAAGCATCTTACACTGATCAACTACATTACAGTGACTATGAAACAGTGGCAGACCATTTTGCAATTAAGCCATGATAAAGGCCAAATTATTATTCCAAGGATAAAAATTCAAAGGGCAACATCCCAGGGTGACTCCCTGTCACCTCACTATTCTGTCTTGCTCTTATCCCATTAAGTTTTCTACTTAACAGATTAGGCCATGGCTATAATTTGGTTGATGATTTAAAACTGTATAGCTCATCAGATGAGGAACTGAAAACACAACTGCATGTAATAAAAATGTTTTCAGATGATATATGAATGTCATTTGGTCTTGATAAGTGTGCAAAAGCAACCTTTAAAGCAGGAAAACTGCAGCAGCAAGAAAATATCAGTTTGGGACAAGAAAGTGATATAAAAGAACTTGAGCAAGAGGGAGTGTATAAATATTTGGGAACTGATGAAGGATCAACAATAAAACATGAATGAATGTGAATAAAACTTAGTAAGGAATACTTTAGAAGACAAATTAATCCTGAAAACAGCACTGACATCTACAAACAAAATTCAAGCTATAAACAATTTGCTCTTCCTGTCCTAACTTACAATTTTGGAGTGTTCGACTTACCCCAAAATGTGTTGGATAGATTAGATAGGAAAACAAGAAGGATGCTTCATGCTCACCAAATGATTAATAAAAATCAGAGCATACCAAGATTATATATGCCCCATTCTGAAGGAGGTATGGACTTCCATGAAATTGATTACATGTATAAATCTGCAGTCGTGGGACTGCACATGTCTGCTGACCTCACATGACCCAAATGTAGTGAATGTTTTCAAGCATGAGAAGAATAAATCTATGGTGACTTCCCTGCTTAATTTAGCAGAAGCATATCGATGTCAAGCAGGAATGGAAATCAAACCATAAGTAGATAAAAATAGGGCAGCAACTGAATGTGCCAAAAAACAAAAGAAAGAATATAAGGTGAAAGACCAGATGAGAAGGCAAGAAATGTGTAAGATGCATAAATATAGTTGCAAGTGTGGAAAACTTTTGAAAGAACCTGCATATTGATCAGGATCAAATGCAGGAATGGTTAAGGAAAGGTGAATTCAAACCAAGAGATGAAAGGTTAATATTGGCAGCCCAAGACAGTGGGCTATGCACACGTTGGTTTACAAAGTCCATTGAACATGTGGGAGAAACAGACAAATGTAATTTTTGTAAAACAGAACTGGAAACAGTCACACACCTTGCTGCTGGTAGTGACATACTAATGGGAGAAGGACTGTATACTGAAAGGCATAATAATGTGGCAAGACTGTTGCACTGGGGATTTATAAACCTTATGGTATTGAAGCAGCTGAAAAACACTGGAAACATGAGCCACACATCATAGAAAATGATAAAGTTTACATCACATGGGATCACCCTTTAGCAACAGTTCAAAAGATAGATGCAAGAAAACAAGATATAGTGGTCCATGAAAAGAAGAGAGAAGTAGCATTGATCATGGAAATTGCTACACCCAGTGACTACAGTGTCTTGCGTACAGAGAGACACAAAATCATAAAATATCAGGATTTGCAGGCAAAAATGAGAGCAATGTGGAAGAAAGATACCAAGCCAGTTCCAATAGTAGTAGGAGCAACGGGTCTTATAAAAAAAGAATCTACAATTGTATTTAGATATGTTACCAATACATGTAAAACTGTACAAATTGCAGGAGGAGTCATTACTTGGCACACTGCAGGCACTACGAAGAGCACTTCTGGCTAACATCAAAGACTGAAACAATACTAATTTCATGAACTTTAATCATAGAAACCCAAAAGACTTGAAGAAATTAAAAAGTGGAATTAGTGCAGGCTCTGTACAAGAAAACAATGGCACAAGTATACAAGGAAACAGTAATGCAAGCACAGTGCTTGAGTCAAAGACAAGCTCCCAGTCAGAGTGGGTGTGCATCCGAGTTCTACTCCAGGCCCAGTACTGTTCATACTGGTGACAGACTATATTATCAAACAGGTTGGAGGGGACATATCAACAAAGCTGCAATATGCAGATGATGTGGCATTACACACAAACTCTAAACAAGAACTTCAGCAAAAGATAGAGGAATGGAATGCAAAACTGAAGACAAATGAGATGAAACTGAGTACAGACTAAACAGTCACCATAGCAACAAGTGAGGAAATTAAAAGATGTTGACTACAGATTTAGAAGAAAAACAGTGGGAAAGATTAAAACTTCAATTCAGTACCACAACCCCAGGTGTGAAATGGAAAAAAGTTGATTATTGTGATCTATCAACTAATATAACATAAAATGTACAAATATAAACTAATATTTATTTAAAATACATTAAGGCACATGGTAAAATGTATAATAATTATGGAGTCATTAGAAAGTTTGTATTATATTTTTTCAATAAGTTATTGTAATCTGAGGCAGAATTTTTTATTTTTTTAATTACCTCTGGAATACATTCTTATTGTTGATACTTTTCATCATATGCTACTGATAATTAATGAAATCAGGAAAAGAGAGACTCTGGGATCATTCAGAAACATTTGCAGTGCTGTGGAACAGTGCTAAATAATGCAGTCATAGCACAATAAAGCCAATGCTGCTTAGGTATTCTGTATGACTGGCATTCTAATACACAAGCTGTATAATAAGTCAGCCACGTTATTGGCAGCACTTGTGCTACTGAGCATGCTTCACAAGATCATCTGACCAATTTCATAAGAACACACAGGTGGTATACCCCAGGCTACATATAAATGGGGAGGAAAGGGAGATCTGGGATAATCAGAAATGGAAGACCATGCAGTGGAACACCCACAAGGGTAACACAAGAGAAACCTTGAAGAAAGCTAGGTGGGGAAAAGGAAAGCTCTCTCTCTCTCTCTATATATATATATATATATATATATATATATATATATATATATATATTCTATATATATAAATATATATATATATATGCACATATATATATATATATATATATATATATATATATATGGGTCTACTTTACATGGTCGACATTTCAGAATGTCGAAGACCAAATTTAAAAAAGTTCAGTTACAGGCTTGCTGTTTCCTGAACTGTTTGTAAGTTTCTGTGAGGCCATTTTTGCTTGGGCTAAAGGAAAGTCTCTCTGTTAATCAGTGGCAGTGAATAACATTGAGCAGCTTCCCTGCCCCCCGTAGGAGTGGTTACTGACTTGAAACTGTAGTTGTATTGTCCGTTTTGGGTCTATTCCTGCTTCTTTCCAGCCCCTGCTATCAAGCACGCCTTAACGTGCTTTAGCGCAATTTAGAGCGGAGTTGCCACTAGAGCAGCATCGGGCAGCGCCGGTTTAACAAGGTTAAACTTTTTCTGGCTCCATAAAGTCTGTTCTTCAATTTTTCCCTTAAAACTGCTCTGTTAGGAACCTAAACAGTTTACACCTTCACTAAAAAGCGCAGCACTTGTTCCTAATTGCTTTTTCTTCTCAAAAAGCTCAGCACTTGTCTTAAAAGCATATCCCTTGTCTTATAAGCATTTTCTTTGCAGGTCAAGCACTCCTATATTATACAAATCCCTCACTTGCAAAACCCCAGGAGTGCCCACTTCCTGCTAAGCCCTCTACTTTCCTGTCTCATACCAACTCATAATTCTTTCTAGCATGTCGAAGGGTCAGATGCTGGCGTCCTCTCCTGCCCAGTTGGTGAATCTGGGAATTCTGAGGCAATGTTACATTTGCCTCATGTACACAGACAACCCTCTCCTCCTCCCACATAACACTAACACTTGCGAGAGATGCAGCTATTTAGCCAAACTGGAGGCTGAGCTCTCTCAACTCAGGACCGGCAAGACCAGGCAGGAGGAGAAGGCAACTACACACACCACAATACAAGTCTCACATAACTCAACCACACCACTGAATCAAACACATAAACACACTAAGACATACTCGGAGGCTCTAAGTAAAAATTAACCTAAACAGCAAAGGCCTCCAAAGCAGACACCCAAGCAACTGCAAACTCAAGACACCACACAAAGAACACATAAAAAACAAAATCAGTGTGCAAAGCAGTCACTGCCCTTAAGGCCAAATACAACACCAAACATACTTGTCATAGGTGACTCCATAGTCAGACACACTGACGTCCCACTCACCAGGCTGAACAAGGAGAAGGTCACGGTAAGCTGCCTATCAGGCGCTAGAATCCGCCACATAACACAAGCACTCAGGTCACTCCACAGCAAGTACAAATATGACACAGTCATTGTCCATGCTGGTGTGAACGACCTGAGATGTACCTCCCTGGACTACATGAAAAGAGACATAGAGGAACTCTCTGATTATGTAGCCCAGGCAGGTATGACCCTGACCCTGAGCAGTATCCTTCCGTCACCACGAATGATGCCACAATATAGTGACAAGATGATCAGCTTTAACAATTGGCTTAATTTCTGGTGTCATTCAAAGGGGATCCAGTGTCTGTCTGCTTGGGATGACATGCTTGACAAGCCACGCTGCTTCGCAAGGGACAGCTTGCACCGGTCACCCCTGGGATTCCGGATATTGACTAAGGCTCTTGCCACCCCCATAGTGCCTTTTTTAGGCAAGGCTCAAATTCTAAACCTACCACCCTAGAAAACAAAAATGGGAAGAAACTAAGGGTAATGCTGCTCAATGCCAGAAGTCTAAATCTCAAAATGCACACACTCGAGGCCCTTCTCCGTATGGAGAACATCGATGTCTGTGCTGTGACTGAAACCTGGTTCAAGGCTCCTGAGAGCACCCCGACACTATCAGGTTTTACCTCATATCATGCGTTCTGGCCCCAAAACCCGGACCATACCACAAAAGGAGGGGGTGTATCCATATTCATCAAGGATACCCACACCTCCAGGTTGGTGGCTACGCACGAAGCATTGGAAACCATCCAGGTGCAATTAACCATAGGCAAAACTGCTCTACAATTTGTAGCATGCTACAGGCCACCCTCTCAAACTCAGGAAACCCACACAGCCTTCCTGAAGACACTGGAGGGTATAAATGTATCACCAAACACCATCATATTGGGTGACTTCAACTACCCGAATATAGACTGGGAACATTACTCAAGCCCCAACTTTCTAGCCCAAAGGTTCCTGGAGTTCATAAATTCAAATGCCATGGAACAACTAGTCACCGTCCCCACAAGAAGAGAAAATATACTAGATCTCATCATCACAAACATGGGGACAAAATGCTCCACATCGGAAGTATATCCCTCTTTGGTGAGATCAGATCATAAACTAATCTCACTAGAAATCCACATCCCGCCCCCACCCCAAACAAAAAAGACCACAGTGAAGAACTTCTCTAAAGCAAACTTCACACTACTCAAGACAGGTGTGGTATCCTTCAAGGCCCCCGAGCCAATGGAAACCACAACCCAAGCTGCGGAAGCCCTTACAAATGCCTTCTATGAACACCTTCAGGACTGCATGGATCAGGCAATCCCAAATAAAACCAAGACTCTTTCCACCAAGGGCAAACGTCCAGTCTGGTGGACCCCAGCCATAAACAAACTTTACAATAAGAGGAGAAAGCTATTACACGATAGAGCAAAATCCCAAAAAGGGAAGGCATCTTTGATCAGTACTAGCAAGAAACTACGATCCCTCATAAAATCATTAAAGGCCAACTTTGAGAAAAAAATTGCCATAGATTCAAAAGACAATCATAAGGCCTTCTTCAGCTATGTCAGAAACCTGGGTGGAAACTCCCAGATATGCTCAGAATTAGTCCAAAATGATACAAAAATCACTGTGCCCACAGACATTGCCAACATACTGGCAGACAGGTTCAGTGCAAACTTCACCCCCCTCTCCCCCCCAAAAGGAGAGATAACTACCCCAACAGAGTGTAGCCTCCCAGACATCTCAAATGCGCAGGTGAAAGCTGCTCTCTATAAAGCTAAAAACACAGCATCAATAAGACCGGATGGTGTCCCTGGCTGTGTGCTACATGAACTCAATGAAGAACTAAACCCGCACATAAGGCAGCTGTTTAATCTTAGCCTTACCACAGGATATGTGCCCAAGGAGTGGCGTACGGCAACTGTGGTCCCACTCCACAAAGGTGGTGCCTCTACGGACCCTGGTAATTACCGCCCCATAAGCTTAACAAGCCTGGTCTGCAAAGCTATGGAGAGGATCATAATGGAACTCATAAACAAGGACATAGGGGACTTGCAGACCTTGGACCCAACCCAGTTTGGCTTTGTCAAGGGCAGATCTTGCCTTTAGAACCTGGTCGACTTCTTCGAAACACTTACCAAGGCCATTGATGAGGGAAAGGCAGTCCATACAGCCTACCTTGACCTTGCAAAAGCTTTCGACACAATACCCCACTCGGGTATCATAGAGAAACTTACCAGCTTAAATGTAAAC
Organism: Protopterus annectens; assembly: GCF_019279795.1. Taxonomy (NCBI): domain Eukaryota; kingdom Metazoa; phylum Chordata; order Ceratodontiformes; family Protopteridae; genus Protopterus; species Protopterus annectens. Next base: position 563,253,202 of record NC_056731.1, read on the forward strand.
CCATATGTCACAAGATGGGTTGCAAACTGGCTAAAGGACAGAACCCACAGGGTTAGAGTTGCTGGAGCCATGTCAGACTCCAAGCCGGTTACAAGTGGTGTCCCACAGGGCTCAGTCCTTGGCCCCCTATTGTTCAGCATCTTCTTCTCAGAAGTACAGGCAAACATAGGAGGACTATGGCTGACAAAGTTTGCGGATGACTGCAAACTGGGTGCCATAGTGGAGAGTACATCGGACACAGACATCCTTCAGAGGGGTCTCAAGGAAACTGATAGCTGGTGCCAGAGCCATGGCCTGAAGTTTAACGCAAAAAAGTGTATAGTCATACCCTTCGGGAAAAACAAGGTAACCCCAAGCTACCATATAGGTGGCAACCCACTAAGCACAGAAGAGGTTATCAGGGACCTGGGTACCCAGGTTGACAGTGGCCTCTCGTTTGACACTCACGTTGCTAAAGTGGTTCGAAAGACCTTCTACATTGCCCATCTGATCATGAAGGGATTCACATCCAGATCAAGTGAGGTCATTGTTCCCCTGTACTCTTCACTTATCAGACCAATGATCGAGTACAATGCCCCATTCGGGATGTATCTCACCCGACACCTGCAGCAATTGGAGAGACCCCAAAAGTTCCTCACCAAAAGGATAAAGGGACTCCAAAACCTGTCATATACTGCCAGACTAAAGAAACTCCAACTCTATTCAGTTGAATACCGTCTGCTCAGAGGTGACCTGTGCCTGACATACAAGGCCATGACCAACCCGGAATTAATGGACATGCTCCACCTCAAAAAATCCAAATCCACCAGAAACACTAGAGCAAGTGACTTAAACCTTAGCACAGATATAAATAGGACATGCTGGAGGGATAGATTTATCATCCAGAGACTCCCCATGCTGTGGAATATAATCCCGGTCCATGTGAGGCAGAGCACCTCGCTGGCTCTGTTCAAGAGAAATCTTGACCGGTGGATGGGAGATCGTAGGTTTACCCCGGGAATCATCTCTGTGTCACTGCTGGACAGAGGCACAACAAACTAATGGGCACATTATTTCTAACATAAGGGGTGGCGTAAGCCACATAACTTTGGGCTAGTCTTATACATGCCTTAGGGCAGATAGCCTAGTATAAACCTATGAACCTATGAACCTATATGGCTGAGACCATATGATCAACATTCAAAATGTCAACCATGTAATAAAAAATAAAAAAAAACACAACAATAACTTATCTTCACACTGCTAACAGGAGGCTCTGCCCCCCTGCACCCCCTGTGAGGGGCTCCGTCCCCCACAAACCCCATAACTTAAATATACCAACTCCAAGATTGCACTACAGTGCAGAAGATGGAAATCTTTCCATGCCGCACTGTACAGAGATGCCAGGTTCCACATGGTTGACATTTCAAATGTCGATCATATGGTCTCGGCCATATGGTCTTCGGCATTCTGAAATATTGGCCATGTGAAGGGGACCCATACACACACACACATATATATATATATATATATATATATATATATATATATATATATACACACACACATATAGCTAGCTAGATATAGGTCAGTGTCCCAACACCGACTTTATTAAACATTGAACTATATATGATCCAGATCATATGATCAATGTTCTTGACCATATGCAGTTTTGCAGTATGACTTTCCAAAACACTTATATTCTGACAGGGAATCATATATCTATATATATATATATATATATATATATATATATATATATATATATATATATATATATATATATACATCTATAAACACACACACATATATCTATATATTTTGATATATCTATATATATATACATATATATATATATATATATATATATATATATATATAATGGACAAAACACACAAAGAAGACTAATAAATTCAAACAAGATGAACAAAGTGACACACTGCTGGTCTCCAGTAAAATATCCTTTAATTTGAGCACTTTCATCAGCCGTTAAGCTATTGACTTCATCAGAATAACAAATGCATCAAACTACATTTCATTAAATACTCATTTAACCTTGTGACTAAAATCAATTACATCCATTACATCCAATCAAAGTGAAACATTCTTTAGTTTGGATCACTTGGAAATAATAGTCTGAATCAAATTACAATTAAAATTACAGCAGCAAGGTGAGTTTATAAAACTGAATTCTATATAATATTGCACTAGCCTAAACTTATCTAATCCTAACAAATTTACACTGTTGTTGTCTTTCGGCTTTTCCTGGTTAGGGGTCGCCACAGCTAATGATTGGCAGTAGATTTTCATGAATGCCGAGGTGCCAGCTCGATGGTCAACCTTCAGCGAAGGCATGCCCATTTAAGCATGTCTTTTGAACGCCCACCCAACCGAGGGGAGGACATGCAGACTCCACACAGAAGGCACTCCCCCCACTCCAGCTGAGAATCGAATGGGAGAACCTCTTGCTGTGAGGCAACAACACTACCGCTGCACCGCCGCAAATGTTCCTTACAAATTTACACTAAATATAATAAATATATAAGTATATAAATAAATATTTTCACTTAAATATGAAATTCTGCTTTTAATTTAAGATAAATAGATATAGAACCTGTTTCATTCTAATGGAAATACGCAACCTACGACAGGAACCTTGACATCATTGATGGGATGCAGATCCAACAATAGCAACCGTGATACTGAGCAGCAAGGCGAATCAATAGAAAGCTTTTCATTCTCTGAATGGATTCAGAGAAACCACAACGATTTTTCGGTTGGACCAAATAGTGGTGAGAACTTTGGTACTTTGGACCAGCAGTTGACACATTTTGAACAATAAGTTTTAAAATTACATAAACTTCAGATCGAGAACGCTTACTTGAGAGAATGTATTCAATGTGAGCAGGTCCCTAAAGGCCCGTGTTCATGAAAATTCCCGACAGGGCTTGAAAATGGCTCAGATTTACACAAGGATTTACTTGTACTGTTTAATTGACATGGAATTGAACTGCCAGAATTGTTGGTTAGAGACAATAATAAGAAAATTGATGTGCTGACTAGTTATGTTGAAATTTTAAATAACCGAATTACAGCGGACTTATGTTTTAGTTTTAAATTAAATGAATATAGGGCATTGTTTGTTAATGTTGACAAGGTGATTTTGAATATCAAAACTAAAAAAATTTAAGAAATTGAATAGGGACAAAGGGGAATATGAACGAGGTATAGCCTATCCTGTACCAAGTGGCCTAAGGGGATCCAATAACATGGAGACCCATGTATTTATTGAAGAAAAAATGGAAGAAGGGATTGACGATAGCAGTAACAATGTGAACAATATAAAACTGTAAAAAACGTTCCAAATGTCTGTGGCAGTTAGTATTTGGGGCCGATCAAAGACCAGGCCTAAATGAAATGATAAATCTAAAGTGTTTTTTACTATATAGATAGTTGGACTTTTGACAAACATAAGTAGAACACATAGATATAAAACATAGGAACTTTGATTAAATCAGACAAGAAACCAACATTAACTAACACAGTTTTTTGAAAAAACTTTGTACAAGACAAGTCTTGAAAGTAAGTAAAAGACAAAATAAGAATAAGATCAAATATTTAATTATTTTTAAAGGAAATAATTTAATATGTATTTAATAATTGTGAATTAATTTTGTAATCAAATGACATAATTTCCTGTGGAAATAGTATTTAAACAATGGTTTTAAAGCAAATAATGTTTCTGAGGAAGTTCACGTTAATAAAGTGAATGAAAGCGCTTAAATCCTATTTGGAGAAGAGTGTGAATTTTTCTTTGGAGTCTGCACAGATTTTCGCCTGGCTTTAATGTGAACAATATCCCTTTAGGGGAACCTTTGAGGTGCTCAGAGCACATTCAGAATCAATGACAACAGAGGGAAGGCAGGGAGGGGACACAATACAACCACAACTATCACTACAACAGCAATACCATGATGATGCGACCCCATCCTCAGAGAGGGCAGACACGGAGGTAGTACCTTTTCAATCAGAATTACACACACAAACAGAAAATGCCTCTGAAGTAAGCAATTTAGTTCTTAATACAGGACGAGACTATAAGATCTATAATTTAAGTTCAGCCCTGATCACCACTGAATGGGCTGATTTATTTCAACGAGGCTTAAATTTTGTACCTAAGAGAAACACCAGTGTTGAGACAGCAATTCTGGATATTAAACTGTATGTACATAAGCTCAATTTCAGATTATATTTTGATAACAAATTGCAGTTTGGACCTATTGAACTATGTAAAAAGAGTAGTACTATCAATCCCCCCTTGCACCCCATTTTCCAAGTATATGAGAAACTGTGCACCACCCAGATTAGAGATGTTATTTTAGGGAGGAATTCAGAGATAATTACTCATACACAAAATCTTTCGAAACAAGAGGAAAATTTATTGGATGAAATTGTAAAAAATAAAAAAGTTAGGTTAATGAAACTCGACAAGGGTGGTGGGTTGGTGGCCATGGATTATGAAATTTACATTCAAAAGATGCTTACCCACTTGTATAGTGATACTTATGAGGAAGTGTCTCTTAATCAAGTTAACATAGCACTTACAGACACATAGACATTTTATTGATGGATTTATTATTAAATCAACAAATAACATGATTATTTACAACAAAAACATCCACGTACACCTACAATCTTTGGAGTACCAAAAATACATAAGTCCACTACTGATCCACCAATGAGGCCTATTGTGGACGTTAAAGCATCCAAGACATTCTTGATGTCTAAATTTATTGATTTAGGGTGCAAGGATGCTACTAAACAATTTGGGCACATTTTGGTTGACTCCTGGGGTTATCTAAAGTAAATTTTTAAAGAATTATATAGAGAAAATCTTATTTTTGTTACTACAGATGTTAAGGACTTGTTCACAAGTATCCCCCATGATGTAGGGATTACAATGTTTTATAAATTTCTCTGTAAGCATTCAGGGCTGACGCACAGTAGAATTATAATGTTTCAGACTTCAATGGAGTTAGTCCTGAAAACAATTTTATTATATTTGAGGGACACTATTTTAAGCAAAAGGTAGAGGTAGCCATGGGTGCCTCGTGTGGCCCGCTTTTTCATAACATTGTGCTAGCAGAATGGGAAACCACAGTAATATTCAAGAATGAATTATTTAAACAATCTCTATTATATGGCCACTTTTAAGATGATACTCTAATTTTATGGGATGGAAGCTATGAGTTGTTATATGAATTTTTAGGTATTTTAAATTCTAGTACACATATTTTAGAATTCACTATGAAAACCAATGAAGACAGTATTAATATTTTGGATATTACCATTTGTTAAGATAAAGAGAAACATAATTGTGTCTCTACACTGTACCGTAAGCCAACATACTCCAATACTCTGTTACATTTTTCAAGTGCACACCCTGTCCACCAAAAAAGATCTTTGGTTAAGGGACAAGGAGTCAGGTTGGCTAGAATGGTAAGTGATAATCAACTTTTTCTTAAAGAGATAGAAATATTGGAGCATATGCTAGAGGCACGTGGGTACCCAAAGAATTTTCTTGGCCCAATACTTAATGAAGTTACCAACAAGAGATTTCAAGGCCATTTTGCACCAATATTGGGGAGATCTATTGATAATGGTCATAATACCGAAACAATGGTTACTAACATTAACAGAACAACATTTCAGCAGTCTATGGTGTTAACTTATAGTCCATCATTTGAGAGCATTAAGGCCATTTTAAGGAATAATTGGACATTGAAATAAAATGACAGTACATAAACAAACTTGGTGACCTCCCAGTGGTTATATATAAGTGGGATAAGTCACTTAAAAATTTGTTGGAAAGAAATGTACCTAATAGTGGAAGAGGTAATATGAAAAAGTGTGGCCATTGCAATCAATGTTCTTACATTTTAGAAAATGAGGGTTTCATTATACCAGTATATGGAAAAGTTTTCTTGGCACAAATGTTTAATTGTGCTAGTAAGACCTTGGTTTACATTGCTATTTGTCAAAATTGTCAAGGATTTTATATAGGAAAGACAACTGATAGTTTTAATAAACGTGTATATTAGCACTTATATGATATTAGGAAAAGCAATGTGAAATATGCATTGTATAAGCACATCAAAGATAACCCTGATCATTGTTTTAAATTTACTGCTATCGAACAAGTTGGACACAAGGATAGAGGGGGCCCTATTAAATTAAGTTTAGAATTTTGTGAATTGATGTGGCAACTAAAATGCAATGCCACCTCCCCCCAGGACTGAAAGAAACAGTTTCTATATCAAATTATCTTAAATTAAAAGCAGAATTTCATATTTAAGTGAACATATTTATTTATATACTTATATATTTATTATATTTAGTGTAAATTTGTTAGGATTAGATAAGTTTAGGGTAGTGCAATATTATATAGAATTCAGTTTTATAAACTCACCTTGCTGCTGTAATTTTAATTGTAATTTGATTCAGACTATTATTTCCAAGTGATCCAAACTAATGAATGTTTCACTTTGATTGGATTTAACGGATGTAATTGATTTTAGTCACAAGGTTAAATGAGTATTTAACGAAATGTAGTTTGATGCATTTGTTATTCTGTTGAAGTCAATAGCTTAACAGCTGACGAAAGCACTCAAATTAAAGGATATTTTACTGGAGACCAGCAGTGTGCTGTTTTGTTCATCTTGTTTGAATATATAAATGTGTGTGTGTGTGTGTGTGTGTGTGTGTGTGTGTGTGTATATATATATATATATATATATATATATATATATATATATATATATATATATACACACACACACACACACACACACACACACACACACACACACACACACACACAGACACACACACACACACACACACACACACACACACACATATATATATATATATATATATATATATATATATATATATATATATGGGTCTACTGCTTTGCATCGAATACCACATATTCAAAAAAGAGCAGTAGACTGCTCAGTTACACAAAAGTGCACTTATTCGAAAGTGCACTTTTGCGAACTCAGCTTCTACGAATGGATCGCACCACAGTGGAGGACAGCAGGAAAACGTGCTATGTCCACCACTGTGGTGCGGTAGTTACAGACCTTAGGGCTAGGGCACGGGTCATGGTAAGGGGATAGCCCTACTAGCTATCCCTTTACCATGACCCGCACCCTAACCCTAAGGTCCAGAACTACTGCACTAAACATCAGTAGTACCCATTCGCTGAAGCGGGTTTCGCGAAAGTGCACTTTCGATTAAGTGCAGTTTCGTGTAACCCAGGGTCCACTGTGTGAGTTTGAAGAAATGTATTTTCAAACTTATACAGTAGACCCGTATATATATATATATATATATATATATATATATATATATATATATATATATATATATATATACACAGATATATACAGATATATACACACATCTCACCCCTCCAACCATTCCCTCAAGAATACCATCAAACATAAACCCATCCAGTTATGACTTGGGAGCATGTACTGGCTGCACTCACTAAAACCAAGAACACAGCCTGAGAGGGCCCTGATAATATCCCAGGATGCCTTCTGAATAGTCTAAAATATGACTTATCTGGAGCCCTGGAGTTATTTAGTCTTAAAACTGTTTTTGTGCCACATGAATGGAGGACTAAAATGGTCATTCCCCTTCATAAGAAAGGGCCTTCAATAGATATGGAAACTATAGACCCATTAGTCTGACTAATTTTATTTGTAAAGACATGGAAACTATTATCATTTAAATTATCAGCAAGGACTTAGTAGACCTCCAGACACTGGATCCATTCCAATTTGGCTTTGAGGTACATCATGCTTTCTGAATCTGGTAGACTTCTTTGAAAAGTTCACTAATGCAATCAATGTGGAGAAAATTATACATACGGCCCACCTAGATATGGCTAAAGCATTTGATACAATACATCACTTGGATATTGTCAACAAACAAAAAACTAGGTATAAACATCTTTATAACATGCTGGATTGCTAGCTGGCTCACTGATAGGACTCAGAAGGCTAGAATCACTTTGGCCACCTCCACAAAGAGATCGGTTACTAGTGAAGTCCTCCAGGGCTTTGTACTTGACCCACTCCTCTTTGGCATCTACTTTTTGGATGTCAAAGCCAATGTCAAAGGTCTTTGGTTGCCCAAAATCACAGATAATTGCAAACAGGGAGCAGTCACTGAATTTCCCCAAGATAAGAACACTCTTCAGAAAGGTCTAATACAGATAAATGCTTGGCACCAAAGCCATGGCTTTAAACTCAACACTAAGAAATGCATTATAGTACCTTTTGTGACATATGCCACCCTGGATAACTATGTCATCAATAAAACACCCTTAAAAGTTGATTAACTAGTCAGGGATGTGGGAACTCATGTAGATAGTAACCTAGCCTTTGACCATCTTGTGTCCAAGGTAGTACGAAAATCTTTCTATGTTGCTTAATTTATAAGCAAGGGCATGGCATCAGAATTCCAGAGAGGTCATCATACCACTGTATTTGACCCTCATCAGACCCAATATAGAGCAAAGTTCCTCCTTTCGTATGCACCTGACCAAGCGTATGCAATGACTGGAATGTCCACAAAGGTTCTTTACAAAAAATACAAGGAGTAAATACAATGTCCTATGCTGATCACCTCAAAGTCTTTTCTCTTTACTCTGTATCATACAGTATGAGTCTTCTGAGAGATGATCTTTGCTTGGCATATGGGGCATCTCTGTACCCTGTTTTGATGAACTGTTTTCACGTCAACAAAACAAACAGTATCAAAAGCACTAGATTAAAACCCCTACATTTTGCTTGCAACATAAAAAGCACATGTTGGAGAGACATATATGTTTCTCAGAGAATTCCCATTCTCTGGAACAGGCTCCCCATCCATGTGAAGAAGAGTTCCTTTCTATTCTCATTCAAGCACAATTTGGACCAATGGATAGGTAAACAAAAATTCACCACTGGTCTGATTCCTACATCCTTCATGGACAGAGGCAGTCAGTAAATCACCACCAGTATAAATCAAATTTATGGGAAGCATTTGGTTGCACAGCTAGGCTTATAAGGGTCTTAGTGGACAGTGTATATACACACACACACACACACACACACACACACACACACACACACACACACACACACACACACACACACACACACACACACACACACACACACACACACACACACACACACACACACACACACACACACACACACACACACACACACACACACACACACACACTCACACACACACACACACACACACACACACACACACACACACACACACACACACACACACAATTCATAACCGGTAATAAACAAAACACAATGGATAAATAGTGACATTATTCAGCAACTTCTCTTGCTCTGGAATAGAGTCCGCTTCTGTGTTAAGCAACGTGAATATATGACAGCCTTCAAACATAGCTTAGACAAATAGATGGGTCTCTTAATATGCACTCTGGGTCTTACAGCTCTTGCCTTCCTTATAAAGACTATTAGAGTCTGATGGTATTTATTGTTAAGGCACAGATGACTTATTGATGAATAGCCTTTTCTTTCCTGTGATTTCTATGAACATACAACTTGACTTCTTTATCTAAACAGAAGTCAATTAGTACATCTTCAAGGTCCATGATTTTAAATTATATTGAATTGGCCATTAAGTAAGACCCGTGTGATTCCATTCCTCCTGTTTTATATTATATAGTCGTATAGATAAGAAACATCTGTTAATGTAATAGAAAAATGTGGTAAATATCTAATAATTTCAAAAATGTTTGCTAAATACAATTTTAATGGAATTTGCAATTATATTTTCCAATTTATTCTTAAAGAAATAAATATTAAAAATAGTTTCCTGTTTTATATATGTCATTTTATTATTGTTCTTAAGACAGACATATTGTGGAAGTGTAAATAATTGTTTCTTATCTTTCATAAAGCTAAATGTATGCTTTTTCAAATAGTTTCACAGGAGTGATTTAACTAGTTAATAATGACTTAAAATAATCTAGAATGTAGGATTCAGCATCTGGAAAAATGTGACCATATTTTTCTCATGGTCTTATTTATTTTAAGCACATATTGATTTATTAAGCCATATGCCATAGAGGGTCTACCTGATTTAACTGAAAGCTTCAAATGCCGACAATGGGAATACCGACACTGGAAGATCGACAACGGAGAAGACCGACAGTTGAAAATCCTGACGCTGAGAACACCAACATGTTAAGGTAAGTGTGCGGTAGGGACGGACGTTACGGTCAGGGCACGAGTAAGGTAAGTGTGTGTGATAGTGACAGATGTTAGGTTTAAGTTGCGGGTCAGGTAATTGTGTGATAGTGACGGACTTTAGGTTTAGAGGTGGGTTAAGTGAGTTAGGGTTATGGTGCGAGTAAGGTAAGTGTGCGATAGTGACGAACTTTAGGGTTAGGGGAGGATTAAGTGAGTTAGGGTTAGGGTGCAGGTAAGGTAAGTGTGTGATAGTGACAGACTTAAGGGTTAGAGGCGGATTAAGTGAGTTAGGGTTAGGGTGCGGGTAAGGTAAGTGTGCATCAGTGACGGACCTTAGGGTTAGGGTTTGGGTTAAGGTTAGTGCATAGATAGTTGTGTATGTAAGGTTTAGTGTAGGTTTGTAAGGAGTTTTGTGTGCTTGTATTGCGTGTGTGTTTTTCGGAAAAGGTATTTGTTTTGTTGATTGTCGGGATTGTGGTTTGTTGGGCATGTGACGTTTCGTATTTTTGAATTTTCGGATTTGTGGTGTCGGTTATTTCATTGTCGGTGTTTTGGCGTGTCGACGTTATCAGCTATACCCGCCATAGAAAGCCAACAAAATTATATTAATCACATTTATTTTTATTTTGAAAGGAGATTCAAATAGTTTATGAAACATATAAAATAGGCAATTAAATCATCTTAGGAATTTGTATTCAAAATTAAAATATATTTTATTCTATTTAGAAAAAAAAAATCTTAGAATTTGTTATAAAATATCATAATTAGTTTTAATTGTAGAATAAACATTTAATTTAATAATAACTTCCATATATTTTCAATTTTGGACGTTCCATTCATAACAAAATGTGCTTAATATAGCAGACTTTTGTTATTAATTTATTAATAAAGTTTTAATTTTTGATTGTATTGTTACAAAATCTAGCACTGGAAAATTTACTAAATTCTAACGACTATTATGTTGCATTGAATTATTTATGATTGAAATAGTTTGGAATAAATCATTTGCAAATGATGACAGTTTAATTTCCATCTCAGTCCTGAACTCAGGGTCTATATTAGAAGACCAAAGATCCGTTTGAGCGAATCGGAAAAGAGAAACACATATTGTGTGAACTTCGGAAATGGCGAAACTCTAAAACTGTGAAATTCGAAATGTCAATTTGTCATGGTTGGCCCATCTGTTGTATAGCTCCGTAAGGTAAGTGTGCGATAGTTACGGACCTTAGGGTTAGAGTGCGGGTTAAGGTAAGTGCATAGATAGGTAATGTATGTAAGGTTTAGTGTAGGGTTAGAAGTAAGGTTTGGCTAGTGTATGTATGTGGTTTATTTTTTATGTTTGGGTAGGTAGTATGTAGTGGGCGGTGGGGTTGGCCGACTATGATGATTCGAGGTTTAGGGGGTTCGGCGTATTTGCAGTTTGAGCTATATGTGTTGCTGTTGTCGTATTTGCTCAAAAGGGTTTTTGGGTTTTTAATATAGACCCCTGAATTCTGGGTGTTTCATATTAACATTTAATCTGATGCAATTTCTGTATGGTTCTCTTGTTAAAGCAAGCAGTAGAGGAAATAATCACCTGCCTTAGCAGCAATAGCTTTCATTGATAAATGTGAATCAATGTTGATGTATGTTTTAGAATTAAGATTTAAATCTTTAAATATAGTCTGCATTTATAGTAAATGGCATTGCAGTACAAGACATCCTGCAACAGTGAGAAGTGCTGCATGTGGTGCCATTTACTGTTTCACAGTCACCCACTTTCTGAAAAAGGGTAACATCTCATTACCCAGGAATCTGCATGATAATGAATCCTTCTCCTGTACAGATGGAAAAACTGTATAACACAGCACCTGCCACATGTGCTTCTAGCACAGGTACTAATAAAACGCCATTCAGAGGAATCAAACACACACACACACACACACACACACACACACACACACACACACACACACACACACACACACACACACACACACACACAAACACACACACACACAAGCACACACACACACACACATGCTCACACACACAAGCACACGCACACACATGCACACACACACACACACACACACACACACACACACACACACACACACACACACACACACACACACACACACACACACACTCATGCTTGCACACGCACACACACATTCATACTCATTTACATGTATACACATGTGCACAAATTCTAACCCTTACAATAGCCATTCATGTACAGGCACTTACTTACTCACTCAGGGTCAGTACCAGTACTGCAGACACATACAGTCATACATTACCATTTACATGTACCCCTTTCTGAGTCACCATGCACAGATTCTGACCATTGATAAGCAGGGGTATGCACTGCAAGAATGCTGTGTACACTTGTGCCTTCTTGGCCTGCATTTGAGGCCTGTAGAAAGGAGTCACCTAACTAGGCAGTCCACCAGGATAGTCAGTAACACAGACCCTCCCAATTATTACCATATTAGCCTGTAGTGCTCCAAACCTCACTGTTTAAATGACGCATTAGTAAATCAAAGGAATAAGAGTAGTTGGAATAGTTTTGTGAAATATGCAAGAAAACTTGTAGTCATCCCGGATGCTTCATAACCATCTGTGACTACCAGCCTCTATCTGTATAACTGACTATCATATTATATTTTACTACTCTAAATAGTTATAGCAGTCAAGTGAATCAGGTACTCTTTTTTTATACTAAAGATAATTAAAATATTTTCTTAGAAAATGCAGAATCTAAAGTAATTCATTTTATGCTTTCTTACCATTTTCATTTTAATATGAATCCCATCTAATTGTTATGGGTTAAAATGAATACAGTTTTGATTCTTGCTGTTGTCATTATGGACAGAAAAATGGTACATACACACTTAGTGGCAATATGGATCATTATAGTCAGCAACAGGTTTATCTTGATTCAGTATGGTAATCATAATTATCTCTATGGAGTAGTCACCAAGTATATTTTTAATGTGTAACATGGCAACACCGTTAACATTTAAAGTTTGACAAGATGCACAGAATGTTTAAATCAAGTAATGAAATACGTTGTGTTAGCATAATTTTTTAAAGGATACAAAGTCTGAAGCCAAAATGTCTGTCATTATTTAGTGATTTGCCAGAAAAAAAAATAAATTTTATAAGGAATAGACCAAAAATATATCCAGACAGTTAAGAAGTATGCCTGTCCCTCATGAGCTGATGAGGGGCAATTAAAAAAAAGTCAGTGATCAAGTACCTGGCCTAATGAAATGCAGGAGACAATTGTGTCCTGTTTCTGCTCCCTGCTTACGACATCCTTCTCAGCTGCATAAAAGGGAACCATTTTTTTTTTTTTGTATTTTAAAGTGTGGCAAACTGTTTGCTACAACTATAGTAAGCAGTTGCTATTGTTTATACCACACATGGGGCATTAGACCACTCAGGTTTAAGTAAAAAAAAAAAAAAATCATCTTTTTTTTTTTTTAAATTATAGCAAACGTCTTACTAAAAATGGAGCAATCAGTTGCTACAGTTTCGGTCACACAAGAGACCTTAAAACAATTAGGTCTGACTGCAAATACAATACTAGCTTTTCAAAGCTAGTATGCAGTAATGAGTGGATCATGATCAGCCAACACTTTGCATTTGCACCCGGAGCAGTTGCCTTCTTCTCCCTGCCCTGGCTCTAATACTACTTACAACGACTGAGTTCTACCAAAGCTGGCCATCCCCACGTGTTCACCTGTGGGTAAGAACTGACACTACAAGCACTTAGCCTGCTCACAATATTAGTTCTTGCATACAGGAGGAGATGACAGTCACCAAAACTGGTCAAAATCGCAGTGCCACATCTATATCAGTCAAGACAATGCAGGTAGGATAAAGATGGCTCTGAATACTACACTGAATGCTAACAATCTTTTTCTGGATTCCCCCACTTGTTGCTAACACTAGCTCCAGCTGTAGTGTGGAACAGTTACTTAAAGTAGATGTGTTTCACATCATATACTGCCTACTTTATTAATAGTGCCACAAGGCTGAACATTGCCTACTCCACAAGAGACAGGTGTACACCCCAGGACTACCTTTTCTCTGGAATAGGCTCCCCATCCATGTGACGAAGAGTTCTTCCCCTAACACAATTCAAGTGTAACTTGGACAACTGGATGGGGCACTTGAAATTCACCATGGTTTGGCACCTAGGTCTCTAATGGATGCAGCCTGTAAATAGTTGAACTCCCGGGTTCCTATCAGATAGTCGAACTTCTACAAGTTCGAACCTCATATGGTCGAGACCATAAGTTCAAATTTGCAGAAGTTCGAGCGTTTCAAAGGAAATCTCCATAAGGGAAGGTTCCCATTTTGTTCAACGTGGTGTGATCTCGGAGTTGGTATATTTAAGTAGTGGGGGGTGCAGGGGGGGGGGGCACCCCTGGTTACAACAGTTTATTTTCTTTTCTTTTTTTTGTTTTTTATCCATAGTCAAAGTTTTTTAACTTTGAACAGGATGGTTCGAACATTCCGTGTTCGAAGTTATTAAACTTCGATTATGTGATATAGACCCGAATTTCCCAGGCCCTTCCTCGTAAATGTTTCAGAACATGTCAGAGATTTGGGAGGCATGCCTAAGCTTAAAAAGGCCCCAGTGATCATTAAATGTAGTAGATATCTATGAACCTATGAACAACAGCCCCTTGAATTTAACAGGCTACACTGCTATGTTGAAGCTTTACACTGGCATTTGGCACCAATGTATAATTATAGTGTTGTGGTATAAGGAACCTGACCGATATCTTACCAGTGAGGGTAGGGATCCAGAAATCCTCACTAACCTATGCAGGTTTAACATTCCTGGATGTCTTTTTATGGACTCCAGAGTAATGCATGCACATAGGTTTTTGAAAGCCCACAGAAAATAAAACAACTGTTTTTAGAGTCACATATCTTAAGTGACCATGTATTTCCTGCTGCTCTATAGTTTTACTGTTTATTCTCTTTGTTTTATTAAAGGTCAGTTTCTTACTTAATTTTTTATTTACATTTGTTAATCACAAATGTCCATCTGAGAAGTTTCATTTTCAGTGGAGGCCTAGGGAAATAATTCTAGAAGATATTAAAGTAAAACCAAGTTGTATCATATCATATCTAAAAGCTGCAGTATTTGAAACAATTATCATCAGTTTGCATTAGTAAGCCTTTAATAACCTTTATCTGTATTAGTAGGAAATGCACTTTTTATTTATTTATTAATTTATCTATTTATGCATTTATTGTATCCTTTGTTCACCACGTTAGTAGCCTCTTTTCAGGGACTACTAAAAGTGCTATTTATACTACAAGGGGAAATTTGGACAGGACACTGGAGAACTTCCCCCACACTTTTCAATAGGTGCCTTGGAATCTTTTACATCCAGCTACAGTACCACAAACCCAAGCAGATGGGGCCTCGGCTTAATATCTCAAATCTGCACTTAATGTGCTTTAGAAAGCATGTTACATATCCATAACTAATTTAAAGATTTATATTTTAATGTGTCTGTTATCCTGGCCCTTCACTTTCTTTTTCATTTCTTTCAGGATTTATTTTGAAATACATGTGCTGTTTATTTATAATACACATTCAAACACTACTATCACAATAAAAACAAAATAGTAACTATCAGATGTAATTTGGTTTTATGTGCATTCTTTACAAATTGTGCATGTATTTTAAAATAAATCTTGAAACAGGTTAACAAGAAAGTCAAAGGCTAGTTTAACAAACATACTAAAATATAAATCTTTAAATTAGTTTTGGAGGTTTAACATGCTTTCTAAAACACGCTAAGTGCTTTAAACAATTAACAGACATGATTGTACACTTCATTATGTGAATTTCCCCTGGAAATATTTTCCTATCTTCTGTTTTTGCATTAGCAGAGTAAAGTTAAATTGAATTCTCATGATGTATAGTAATTCTTTACTTCTCACAGATGATCAGACACAAAGATTGTCTTTTTCTATTGTTAATTTACTGAAGTGAGATATTTTTACTTTCTCCCATCATTTTTTTTTAATTTGTTTCTAATTACTGCAGGCAGTACATTCTGAATAAGTTGTCTCCATTTCTGTTGTTACTGTAATAAATTCTCATCAAGACATATTAGGGTTGCAGGGCTTATCATAGTGACAGGAAGGTTGTAGCTGACATTTACCTTTTCTCTTTCCTGCCTTCCTTCCCCTGCTAATCTGCTTCTTTGTTTCATTTCCTGATTTTAGTTTAAGGGAATTAAATTTCAATTTAGTTATCTAGCTTTTATGACATTTTCATGAAATTAAAATCCAAAAGTATTATAAAACTCATGCTGGCTTCTAATAACTTCAGTGAATAAGAAGTTTAAAGTTAATATCTAAATACACATGATCCATTTACATGGCATTACTCATAAAGCCACATTAAAATGCTATACAGGCTGGCATTGTCATAATAATGCATTTTGTTCAGTCTGCAAAAGGCTACGCAGGTTCAAGGCTTGACAATGATGCTAAAAAAATTCAGTGATAAAGTTGAGAAGTTTAACGCTATAGCAAATATTAAAAAAAAAATAAAAAAGGATTTAGTTCAAATTATGTTCTAAAGCAAGTAAAACAAAACCAGCTCTCCTAAGTTGAGTTTTCAGTACTAAAAGAAAAGACGTTCCAATGTAGTCAGCATTATGACAGTCAAGTACTGCAAACTTGCCTTTCATTTACGTTCTTATACTAGTCCTTAAAAGGAAGTTGTCCTACCTTAAAAAGTTACATGTTATTTTACTATATAATTCTCTTCTATGTAACCTGTGGGTGAAGGACACAAGCATTGCTAGTTTGTGTTTATAATGCCTTGCAGCAAGGATTCCTGTTTCCTGGTTACACAACATTACTGCTATGATCAATACTGCTTAATCAAGTGTGAGAACACAAAAGCCCTGATTCCATTTTAGGATCTGTCAAGTGAAATATAGCTATAGGGATCATCTTGTATGTGGAACTCAGCAATAAAATCACTGACTCATTTAAAGTCACAGTAAGGCATCCTATTGGTGGGATAGTAAGAATTCTGGGATTGAACAAAGGATCCATTTTACTTTATACTTTTGGCCCAGCCCTTCTGAGTTTTCGACTCAAATACTCAGTATTATGTCAAAAAGAGCAAATACATTTGTAGGCATCTTTCATGTAAGATATAAAAACATCCTGTTATAATTCTAAATGTCCCACAGCACTTCTGAAAACAACAGCAGCAGCAACAGAGTGAAACGTAAATCTTAACGGGTAAAAAAAAAAGGCAGTTGCATTACAACAAAGTCTTCCTAAACTTGCTTTTCAGTTACAAGTGCAGAGATTATTTTAAAAAAGAAATAGTTACTGTAAATAAAAATTACACACACCATTTTAAAAAAGTATTTATAACAACAAAGCATTGCATACAAAGTACTAGATGGCTATCTAGCAGGTAAATGCTAACCATTTTGATTCATTTGGTTAATGTTTGTTAACCAGCAGAATGGATTCAACTGGAACAGACACATGCCAGTCTCTGCCTGAACCACTAACAAAATCCAAGGTAGTCAAATTAATAGCATTCCACGTGTACATTAATGCACATACAGTGACATTAGCAATCATGTGATTAAAACAATTATTCTGATTTTTCTTTTTATATCACAGGGTAGAATGGGACATCACATTTTAGCAATCCTAAACTTGACAATCAAAAGTATTATAGATAAGTAGGTCTTTGAGGAAGAGCAGCAACTGGAAGTAGAATACAGGTATCCACAAGTGAGTGCCTGTCAAAGTGCACAGGCAAACAATAAAATGGGCTCTGTTTTATCATTGGTGGATTTACTAATCAGACAGAGACTATGCTAGTGAGAAAAGCTGTGTTTAAAAACTCACCAGATGTGACAAAGCACATACAGTGACAATGACAGTCGAGGATGGTGAGTAGCTGAAGAAGATGACCAGATACTAGAATGCTTCATGGTGAGTAGCTAAAGAAGTTGACCAGCACCAGAGACATGATGGTGTCTGATACAGTACATTGGTTAAAGAAAGTAGCAAGAGAATGTAGCCCACCACCAAGATAGCACACCCAGAAAGAGCTGCCCTAACTGGCCTGATACAGATATAGCTGTACCCTGTAATCAGTGCATGATTTAACTTGGGCATGGTGATGAACACTGCTAACATCTGTCCAGTTTATGGCCAGCATCAGCGGGTTCCACACCAAGTACATTCTCCTGAATTATACAGAGCTTATAATGATAAAGAATACGAAGGTCCTTCAGGCAAGTTGTGTAGAACTGAAAGATGACAAGATCTGTAGACAGCAGTTTGCAATCCATGATTATATGTAGGGCAATGAAAACACGTGGATCATTCTCTTGTTGTATGTTGCCATTTCCCATAAGTGTAAAGTGTTTAAATTGCCTTGTGTGATTTGCTATTACAATGTGTGCAATAGCTTGCTGTGCTGCTTGCATCTCAGATGGTCATAACTGATTTTGAGAAAGATTCGATTAAATACCTATATGCATGCTTTCCACACGTGACCTTAATAATATAATAATAATAACAATAATACCTATTTGTTAACCAGGTAAACCCATTGGGCACACAGACCTTTTTCAGGGGTAACCCAGGAACAATGTCTGGTTAAGTGACTTTCTCAAGCTCACACAGTAGTAAACTTGGGATGAGGGATTCAAACCCTATACCATAAGAACTGCAGTTCACAACTTTAACCTCTGCTCTGACTTTGCAGACTGCTACTTTCTTTACTGATAAAAACTGTGATGCCAGGTGGAAGTCATGACCTGATATATTCATAGGGTGCCAGTCTGTGCTTTCTCCAAAGATGAAGTTTATAGCACTCCTCTTTTCCTGCTGGAGAGGGATGTCCATGAAGCCTATGAAGAGCTGTTCTACTGACAGCACAGATGATTTGGGGCTGTGAACTGTTAAGCTGTTTTTTGTATTCAAGGCTTTAATTCTTTCTGCATCTTTTTGCCTACTCTATGCCTCTGAGCAAATCACTTAACCAGACAATGGTCTGGAACAATTGGAAAACTGGGCTAGACTCCTCTATGGGCTCCTTGACCACATGCCTAACAAGAACCTGTCAGTAAAGAGTTTCGCATCATGCACATTAACACATTGTGTCAAAATATTTTAATATCTTGATACAGGTATCCCTACCACTACCGTTGCCTTTTTGATACCATCTCAGTACTTAGTCTCCTCCACTTACCCACCTCATCTTATCCAGCTCTTGGTGGTACCCTAATATTATCACGGAGTCCCTGCTTGGAATGGCAACAGTATAAAAGTGAAAAATGCATAATAAATATTAAAACTGCAGTTACCATACCGTTGAATGCTGAGTGTGCTGCAAGGTTCATTGATGTTGTTCGCATATCTAGTAGCAGTGGTTGAATATGCCATTACTTGTAATTTTAAATCTGTGACAGCATGCCATGTTAGAAAGCTGAATGAATAACACACAGGCACTGGTGATATGATATATATATTCCTGTTGATTTGTCTAAAAGCAAGGGTGTACAATATCACTTGCAAGCAAATGTGGTAAGTGTATTAACATTTAAGCATTATACTCATATTGGATAATGTCTTCCAATATAGGACACATTAGAAAATGTGTACCTGGGAACCACCCATGCAATGGCAATATGTTGATAATAGGTTGACAATATTCATAGGAATTACTGAGAGACGTTTTAGGCATAAGAAAATCTCTGGATATATTGGTATCCTAATACATGTTAACTTGGGGGGAATGAGATGGTTATCCCAGCTCTGTTTATGCTGTGCTTTTCCTCAGGGTTGAGGGGAATTAATTACATTATTCCATCTTGTTAAGCAATCTTATACATAACCTCCCTTCTTCCATATTGAATACTTAGGTGTCATCTATTCAACTAGTAAGGTTGTGAGAATACTGTCCAGGTCAACTCCATTAGTTGTGGTAAAATTCATCCTCTCTTTTAATTAATCTATTTATACATAGGAAGGCCATAACTTGAAGATATCAGTAGAAGTGATAACTTGTCCTGTTTCTGATTGCAGTACATCTCCAAAAGATGAAATCTGAACACTACAAATCAAAAATGACAAAATAACACAACAAAAATATTTTTCTGCAGTGGGTCAGGCACACATTCCCTCCATCCCATGTAGGAGGACCAGCTGTCCACAGCACTCTGATTCCATGCTCATATCATACTGGATAACAGGGCAATGATACCAATAAACACACATTTGAAAAAACACACGCAATGCTATAAAATAAAAAATAAATAAATAAATAAAATTGGGAAGCTCTACAGACACAAAAACTTCATGGATCCCTCTACCAAAACAATGCTAGCCAATAACTACTTGATCCCCTCTCTACTACATGGAGGTCCTATTTTCACCAATGTGCACTTGTTCCTTAACAAATAAACTTCAGTCTTGCTAAAACAAGATCACCAAATTTACCACAGGTTTATCATACCACTGCCACCACTGCAAAGCTCTTACAGAGCTAAACTGGCTTGAATTCCAACACCATCTTGATTATCTGCAACTATCTATCACACATAAAATAATATACAAACCAGATTTCTGTCCCACCCTAAAATACATTCTGCACAGCTAAATTCCTACCAGAACTCTCTGTTCATTAGACAAACAACCAATAAGCATACACAAACCTAATAGAAGAGCCCTCCAGTGTCTTTATTACTATTCTATAACTAAACTATGGAACGCTTTACCAGAACAAATTACTAGTATTGATAATTCCAAGAGATTCAGGATTACACTAAAAAACACCTTCTAAACAAACATACCTACCCATGCACTAAAACAAACATATTACCTACAACTTTCCCTCTCAACCTTTCATCGTTATTTTTTCTTCAAACCTCTATTCCATCACCCACCTATGCCCCTTTTCCTTTCTTTTACTCACTCACCTCCAACTACCTCCCACAAACTTCTTATCCCTTACTACCCCTCTACCTCTTATCTTAAACCCCCCTCTTGCCCCATTTCTCCTACTTACTCCTGAGTTCATCTCTGTAGCAGTCATCTTATCCGTACCTTCAACTCTAACACTCCTCCTCATTACCACTATTAATGTCCCTTCCTTCTCCAACCACTATCAAACGTGTATTACATCACCTATTCTTGAATCTACTTATATCTACCACCATACATATTTATTCATGTCTTTCTTTTATATTTTGTTAAACAGATCACAACTCTTACTGTAAGTACTACTTCAGCACCTCCATTGTAACTTAAGTGCAACTTATTGTAAACATTTTTGCAATTCTACATATGTTTTATTTATACATGTAATATTTTTACTATGTTAAATGTTTATTATTGAACAGTACTGGAGATTTTCTCCCTATGCCTCTAGTAAAAATGGACTTTTGACCTAGTCGGACTTTCCCGGCCACCAAATGTCAATAAATAAATAAATAAATAAAGTGAACTGTCAGCTCACGCGATTCAGTAGATCGTGGTTAAACATACCACAGCATTCAATTTTTTCACAAAGAGAACTACACTCAGATGATTATCAATATAATGCAAGTATGTCCTACCAGCATAAACATCTGTGATGTTTGGGAAACAATGCCACCTATCCTTTCCACTTGGGTACCTGTCTGCTATAATGAGCCCAAGTGCAAACTGGAGCTACAGAGAGCAGTGTGTGTGTGTGTGTGTGTGTGTGTGTGTGTGTGTGTGTGCGTGTGTGTGTGTGTGTGTGTGTGTGTGTGTGTGTGTGTGTGTGTGTGTGTGTGTGTGCATATATATATATATATATATATATATATATATATATATATATATATATATATATATATATATACACACATATATATATATATGTATATATATATATATATATATATATATATATATATATATGGGTCTACTTCTATAGACTGAATTTACACTTACTGAAATTTCAGTTTACTGAGATGACAAAACCAACCTTTCACAAAACCAAAAGTGTGCATAATAGAATTTTTTTCCATCTACATATGAACCGATGTCACATTTTACAAAGCTTTTTGTTTTAATGAAAGCTTTCAAAAAATGCCCTCAGAGCACACCCATAACATATTAACTTAAAAGAAACACAAAACGTTATGTACATCTTGAAATAATGAAGTTTAACCCTTCTGATAGGAACAATTGTCCCAAATTGTCAGCTGCAAGCACACGCATTACCTAACCTTAATTTAAGGTTATGCATGCTTAGGTGCATGCTGCCACCTGTGCTCCTGCCTACTCTAATTGCTGTCTATTTTTGTCCTGTCTTTATTCCCCTACCAGATGTGAAACCATTAACTTTTAACCTTAAAACATTGTATTGGCTTTTACTGCCTATCCCTGGAGTCAGCCTGTCTCCATGGAAACACAAGAGTTATTTGCAATTTAGTCTGATGAATGTTTTTTTTTTTTTTTGGAAAGTGTGCCAGGTTGAGAAATTGGTCAAAAATGTATGTAATGCTTAAAGTAATATTTATCACCAAATGGAGGTGGATAATGTATGCAGGTAAGCAGAGTTTACTTTTTTAATACTGAAACTTTCAGATTTATTAAATGTCTCATCATTTGGGGTAAGGAAGGTAAGGGTTAGGTAAAGACATAGACTTATAGATGTGTCCTAAGATATGCAAAACAACCAAAGTACTGTTTTGTCTGGGGTAAAATGGGGCATTTTAAGTGTAATTTTCTTGATTTAGCAGATGAAGAGTGTAGCCAATTAGGCCACAGCAAATGGAATTTTGGTAAAATGTGTATTAGGTTTTCAGAAGACATTATTTTTAGGTAGACTGCCTAAAAAATAATCAGCAAAACAAGATGATGAAAATGAAAAAGAACTAGGTTCAAGAGCTGGTACAAAGTCATACATTTTTTAAGGGTAAAACTACTCAGCCAAGGGTTGTGAATAGTCATTATGAGACCTCTGCTTCATTACTTAATTCTACTGCTGCATTTGTCAATGAAATTGAGAATGGTGGAAATAAGAGTGTAACATAAGGAAAAAGGAATAAAGAAATAAACAAAACTAGAAAGATAGAGGAGATTTAAAGATAGAGATAAATACAATTTTTTATAATAACGTTAACAGCTGGATTTCTAGTGCTAATATTTGGGGAATTGCAAACTGGGCTAAACAGTTTGGGTATGAAAGTTCCTGATAGTATTTAGAGATTTTTTTAAGGGAAAGGGTTCTAGTTGTTTGAACCTTGCCAGTGTTATGGGATAGCCACTCTACCTTGACTTAAAAATGCTTGCGTTTTACATGGGAATGTGATTGAACCAGGAAGAAGTATGGTAGTGAGCATAGAACATGCAGGTAACACAAGAAAATAATTAAGCAGTATGCCTGTATGAATTCATCAGAAAGGAATCAGCTACAGAGTAAAACTGAAATGTGGTTACATACAGACTGCATTATTATATGAATCATTTACAAGCGACATGTAAATGGTTCATCTCCCAGGGCTCTGCTTGTAGATGTTTTATCTCCCAAGCCCCTGTTTATACATCCAAGAGTACCAGACCTTGCCAAATACCTAAAACACCTTATCATTATAGGACAGACCAGAAGTATCAGACATTCAACAATACTCGCCTGGTTTGTAGTGCAATGATCTAACTGAATTCAATGTCACTGCCTGCAGCTAGGATTAGTCCTGTCAAATTACACATTTTCTAAAATAATATTCTACTCTGGACATGTGATATGGTGGCCACCTAGTGGAAAACCCATTGGAACCATTACTACAGTTGTAACAAGCATACTCACACCAGTGCTACATGAGGCACTGCAACTTTTTTTTTAACAGATTTGCATTCTCTGCAATTGGGGCTGAGGAGGAATAATGGGAGTGCATGAGACATTTGCATGGCATGTGAGGATGAGCCACCGATTTCATACAGTACACAGGTGGTGGATGCACCCTCACCTCATCCTCCTATCAGCCCAGGATGTAAGGCCTACATCTATTTAAGTCACTGTAAGGGTGATGGCATTGCTCACTATTACAAAGTATTGCCGTGGTACATGACAAGTCTTGCATCAAGCTGTTTCTGACCTCTGCATTATACTGAGGGCCTTGATAGCCCTCATCTCAGAGCCCTGTTCTATAATTCTGATGCAGAAAGTGTTGGAATATTTTGGTTTCTGCACCACACTACCTTTATGCCCAGAATTCACCAGTATTACCATCCTCAGATACCATAGTGATGTCTATCGCAAGCTACAGAGATAAATGGTAGGAAATTTGTAGTTACACACATTTCTGGATACATTAACTGTCACACAATGGGGGACTGCTCATTTGCATGACCTGTGGCAGAAATGTCAAAATTAAGTAATGTATGACAGTGTTTGTAGATGTTTGATGTGTGAATCATAGCAGTTCAGCATCTTAGAATATGCTGGTGATGAACTATGTATTACAGTGACTCCATTCTCAGAATGTGTTGTCTGGAATTAGAGGTATCTGTCTAGAGGCATGAGATGAAGTGTACTTGCTCAGTGCTTCCTGCAGGTATCCAGATGTGCGCATGACACTACATATAATATAGTATCAAGATTTGGCCAATATGCATGATGCAAAAAGTCAGCAGTTCAAAAACATGCCTGCATTGAGTATTCTTTTGCAAAATAATCATGCTCAGACATCAGAATTAGCACAATATAAGCATGAGGGAAACCAGTGACCATCACTGCACTACTGATGAATCCATGGAACAGCAGTATACTTACAGAACTTAACATCATTCATACATAATACCTGCTGAATAATTAACCAGTTAACTCTCAACTTTTTCAGCTTAACCTAAGTTGGGTGAAATAGTGGCACAATGGGAAGCACTGTCACCTCACAGAAAGAGGTTCTAAGGTTTGGTGCTCAGCTGGGGTAACTTCTGTGTGGGGTTTGCATGCCCTCGCTATGTTTGTTTGAGATTTATCTGGGTGTTGCAGTCCTACCCCCAATTCCAAAGACATGAGGTAAATGGACTTGATACTCTAAACTGGCTGTAGATGTGACTGCATGGGCATGTATGCGTGCATGTGTGTGTGTGTGTGTGTGTGTGTGTGTGTGTGTGTGTGTGTGTGTGTGTGTGCATGGAAGAACAATCAAGACAGTGCTAGCAACTCAATGGTAGAACAATGGCTTTAAATGATTGTCATTGTTGGGGTGACACCTTAACTATGTGCAAAAATGGAAAAAGGGATTGTGGATGGATGGATAAATAACAACGGTATACTGCATGCTTACATATTAAGCTGTAACAATAACTTCAAGACATTTAAGAACAAAAATGAACTGATAGAAGTAATTGGAGTATATGTAATTGTTGTGCAAAAGGATTGGAAAGCTTAATGAGAAACACACCCATCTGCACTTCCACAGAACACCTGTGCAAAATGTCTGTTTATTTCATATTAGTGGACTGCATTTGCCAGTGTTTTTTATCACAGTGCCAGGACACATTGATACTATTCTGGGGAGTTGCAGCAGTACAATTATTGTACTCTTGGGGTCATTTGACCATTACTGTTATGTGGCTGATATTTGATTTACAGCCTGATTTGACATATAGGAATGTCAGACACATAGGCAGCAAGGTGCATATGTTCATACGTGCATATTTTTTGGGACACCCTGATCATGATCTTCATAACAGTGTTTTCCATACTTGCGCATCAATGTCTAAGTGACAATCTAAAAAGAAGCATGCTGAATGGTCTGCTGACAAAACAATGAGAAAGGGCAGATATTGAGAATGACATACTCATCCAGCGCCACCATCTCCATGGCTGACGACAATTTGACTTAGATGCAATTAACTAGGACTGCCAAGAAGATTCCTTGAAAGATCTGGTGCTGAACAGAAATGCTGCTGGTGGCCAGAACCATTCATGGACAATGGTCTATCACAGAGCCAGACATATTATTCATGATGCACAACAACAGGCTGTTGACCTGGCATGGTACAGTAGGTCAAGGGGTGACGGGACATCAGTCTGATAGAGACAGATGTAGTTCTAGTGTCCCAAGTTCACAGACACCTCAGATAAGTCTCACTGAATGGTGCTGGATGTCAGGACAGAGGTTCACAGGGCACAAAGAATATCTGCTGAAGGTGCCACAGGAATAAACAGCCTGTATTTCAACACCTCATTTAATAGTATATATATGGTAATGGATATTAGTATATAACCACAAGTTGACAATGCACCAAACCAGATAAGAAGACCACCAGGCGAAGAATCCACACACTTTATTAATCTGACATCTCGGCAAAATCAGCCTTCAAAGAGTATAACATTACAAAACAATCCACTGTCCACATCAATAAATTAATAAAACAATTACTTAACATCATTCAATAGACATCTCCAATTCATTTCTGCATTTAACCCATTCAGGATCATGGTATCATACTTTAAAATATAAACGGACTCTTTAAATAATAATTAATTTTTCAAAAATTCATCACCATCTGTATAAACATTTATTTTTTCTAAAATGGACCCTTTTAATCTCTGACTATTTCCTCCATGTACTTGATTAAAGTGCATCGCTACAGAGCTTTCTTTTTTCACATTATGTATGTCTCTTAAGTGTTCCAACAGTCTAACCTTAAATGCCCTTTTACTTTGTCCTATATAAAACTTCTGACATCGGCAATTTAAGGCATAAATAATAACCTCTGTATTACAGCTAAAACAACCCTTAACTTGAAATGTCATACCATTAATTTTATTAAAACTCTGTGCAATATATTTACAGGCTTTGCATCTACCACAACTACTTGTTCCATAATTATTCAGATTTGTATTCATTTTTACCACAGGAAAAGTGCATTTAGTTTTTACTAGAAAATCTTTCATATTTCTACCTCTCCTGTACAGGATAGTAGGTATCCCTTTAATATTTTCACTAATCTCTTTAAACTGTGTAATATAACCCCAATAAACATGTAACAGTTTCACCAGTACTGGACTGAAACTACTATAAGTAGTAGTAAAATACATGATTTCCCTTTCATCTCTGATCATATCCCTCTGCCAATAGCCTACTCCTTTATCCCTTTATTCCTTTTTCTTATCAATTTTCTCCTAACTATTCCTTAGTATCGCATTGCTAAAACCCCTCTTCCTAAACGTTTCCATAGTCCTATCTATTTCTTTATCCAGATCTACCTCATTGTTACAAAGCCCAGACAACCTATTAAATTCACCCAAAGGTACAGCTTCAATTGTATGGGGGGGGGGTGACAACTGTGGGCCAAAAAATAAAATACCTCATCTTGAAACTTCCTATGGACTGTAGTCCAAAAACATTCACCACTACTGTCTAGTACTACATCTAAAAAAGGGATAATTTTACCTTGAGATCATCAAATTGCAAACCAAATCTATTGTTCTGAATTTCATTAATAAAATTAGTTACCTCATTTCCACCACCCTCATATAAAAAAATTAAATCATCAATGTATCTGAAATATTTTAATACATACTTTTGGAAAAATTGTGATCTGTACATATATTCTGATTCAAAGAGACCCATACTCAAATTAGCATAGGTAGGGGCAAAAGATGCCCCCATGGCAGTTCCCTATTTTTGTCTATACAACTTTCCACAAAATTCAAAAAAATTATTTTGTAGGCAAAAGTCCAGTAATTCAGTAATATATTCTGTAACTGGATATTCACCTAAAAATAATCTTACTGCCTCTAAACCAAAACTACGACAAATATTTGTATAAAGGCTCTTGACATCTGCAGATATACAAAACATATTTTCATTCCATTGTACAAATCAAATTTTATCTAAAAATTCAAATACATCTTTGACATAGGCTGGTAATAGTTGGACTTTAGGAAGCAAAAAATAATGAAGAAGTTGTCCTATTTTACCTAGAAAATACTCCCTACCCGCGACTATAGGATGCCCCGGGGGAAGACAGTAAAAGTGAGCCATTTTGCAACCTTTTATCGCAAACCTTTTATTAATATCTTCCAAAGAAAAATAACCCAATCTATGTCCTTTTTGTATTCATTATATTCATCAAGGACTTTAAGATACATACCATTTCCAACATTTTCATATGTGCTATTGTCATTCAAATGCTCATTACATATTTTGAAGTACTGAGTGAAACTTAAAATAACCAATTTATTACCCCTATCGGCAGGTTTAAATACAATATCATTCCTAGTACTTAAAATAGTGGCAGCCATGGTGGTGCAGTGGTTAGTGTTGCTGCTTCACAGCAAGAGGTTCTCTGGTTCAATTCTTGGCTGGGGTGCCTTCTGTGTGGAGTCTGCATGTCCTCCCTGTGGTCGCATGGGTTTCCTTAGGGTGCTCCGGTTTGCTCCCTCACCCCCAAAACATGCTGTAGGTGGAGTGGACACTCTAAATTGGCTCTAGGCATGAGTGTGTGTGCGCATGTGTCTTCTGTGGAAGGTTGGGCATTGGGCTGGCAACTCAATACTGTAAAACTCCACTGCCAATCATGAACGGACAGGTGATCCGCTGTGGCGGCCCCTAACTGGGAAAAGCCGAAAGAAGAAGAAGAATCATTCCTAGTACTTAAAATATTTAACATTTTCCACTTTTCCTTTGCAAGATTATAGTTGTCAATTTTAAATTCAGTAAAACTTTTTTCCATTGCATAACTAAACATAGAATAAAAATGCTGAATCCCTTCATGAGTAAAAGGTGGAATAAAAGAGCTTTTAAGCTCAATTTTTGCTAGTAACCAGTAGCATATAAGCATTAATATAATTTTCATTTGATTGACAGGGATAATTAACATCCAGAATCCAAGGTACACGCATGCAGGACAACGTGCATGGTCCCAAAAACAGCCAAGTCTGTGAACAAAAGTGGACCAGCATGAAAAGGATTGCTTGAAAAAGAATTTAATAGCTGACCATCAATCCATCCAAAGTAATGGTAATAACCATTACTGAAAGCAAACCGGTTTCGGCTTATGCAAGCCTTTATCAATGCTGAAGACAGTAAAAAGTCAAAAGTCAAAAAGTCTCCGCCATATTAAGCACTATTTATATCCCAGCTCTTAAAGGGACATACATCCAAACCATCAGATAGTACATTTTGCAATTCCAAAAGGAAAAAATTATTACATGGAAAGCAATACAACATGTATATTTATAGTTATGTTGATAAAGGAGATATATAGGTAAATAAATAAAATAATCATCATATATATTTCTCCTACTCATCAGAATATTGTTATCAAAATGTATATATAATATAGAGACCATATTATGCATATACATATATAGCTATAATATGAAGTGTTTACATATCTGAGAAAATACAATATTCCCAATGAAAAAAATTATATTACATGTTTATATTGTAAATTGCCCCATCATTGTTGTTCTAATATATTTAATCCTGGTCTAAACAGACCCCCCAGTTTGGTAATCCATTTATTTTCCATATCATTGAGCTTCTGGTGCCATCCTGCTTTGAAATTTCTATGTAAAATTATCCTATCAATAACAACAAATTTGAATGTAGCAGATGGGTTTTCAATAGTATGTTTGAACAATGCATTTGTTGTACGTCTATTTCTAATAGCACTCATGTGCTCACCTATTCTGAATTTAACTGGCCTGGAAGTCTGCCCAATATAAAAAGCAGAACAAGTGCACGTAGCTAACTATATCACCCAATCTGAACTACAATTTCCAAATATCCTGATGTTAAAGACTTGCGAAGTGTTCTTACTTGAAAACTCACTCGTTTTTGATACATGTTTGCAAGCAGAACAATGGCCACATGGAAAACAGCCTTTTAGTACGTCTCCAAATAAGGTAGTTTGTACTGGTATAGTGGGAATGTATGTCTTATAATGAGTAAAATGTGAATTCATATTTCGTCCCCTCCGATAGGAGAAAGAACATCGATCAGGTAAGATTTGATTCAAAGTATCCTGTGATAATAAAATGCCCCAATGTTGATTAATAATGTCTGTAAAGTGATTAGTATTTGTCCCATAAGTGGTTACTAACCTTAAAGGTTGATTGCGTTGTTGTGCAGAAGTTGCCAAGTCATGTGATTTATATTCCAACAGTTCAGTACGTGTTAGCCTATTGGTTACATCTATGGTTGTAGAAATGTTATGTGCCTTATAGCCACGGTTGATAAATCATCTAGACAAATCAACACTAAAGTTAGAATACTCTTGTTCAGAAGAGCAAATCCATTTAATCCTAATAAATTGAGATTTAGGAATATTGCGGATGATTTGGCGTGGATGACAACTCTGAGCATGTAACAAAGTATTGTATTCTGGAAATTTTCTATGAACTGAAGTGGCTAGTGTGTTGTCAGAGAGCCTAGTAACCAATACATCCAGAAACACAATACTTTCTCGCTCAATATTGGCAGTGAATTTAATACCAAAAGAATTGTCATTAAGATAGGTTACAAACTCAGATAATTCCTCCCTATCACCACGCCACACCATCCAACAATCATCCAGATACCTCCTCCAGATGTCTAGATGTTGTATATGTATGTTATGCTGACCATCATATATGAATGTGGCCTCATAATAACCCATAAAAAGATCTGCATATATGGGTGCAAACGAGGCCCCCATTGCTGTTCCCTTGATTTGCCAATAAGCTTTTCCATGATAATAGAAGATGTTTTTACGTAACACAATTTCTGTTAATTTAATCAAAAAATTGTTGAACCCTGTCGAATATAGATCAGATTTGTATAGCCAATATGAAACAGCAAGAATGCCTAAATCATGGGGGATGCTAGTATATAATGAAGCCACGTCCAATGTACATAACCACCATGAAGATTCTAACTGAGAGTCTTTAACAATATTAAGAAATTCAGTAGTGTCCTTGATACGTGATCTAATTTGTATCAATAATGGTTTTAAGTATTGTGTAAGGAAGGCAGACAATGGTTCCGTTAAAGAACCTCGGCCTGACACAATCGGTCTACCAGGGGGATGAAGTGGATCTTTATGTATTTTAGGTAGCAAATATAAATATTGTGGAGTAGGTTCGTCCACCTTCAGTTGTTTAGCTACCTGCTCACGAATCACCCCCTGGTCAGCCGCTAAATCTAAAAAACAATCAATCTCTTCCTTAAAGTTTGAAGTAGGGTCAATACTCAATTCCATGTAAAAACTAGAATCTGATAATTGACGCAAGGCTTCATCTGTATATGTTTGGTAGTCCATGACCACAATAGCACCTCCTTTATCAGCCATAGTAATGACTAAATCATGATTGTCTTTAAGTTCCAACAAAGCCTTTCTTTCTGCTGCATTGAGATTATTAGAATTTGGCTCATACAAATTGGCAAAATGTAATTCCTTCATAATGCACTCTCTGAAAATAGATACATGTTTATTCATGGGTGGAATGAAAGTAGATTTCCCAAATCTAAAATCAGATGATCTTTGAGTAGTTTCACAGTCTGCAAAAAATATCTTTAGGTTAAGTAGTCTACAGAAATCATTAACATCCTGTAATAACTGATTTTCCGAAACAGGAGCACTTGGGACAAAATGTAATCCTTTATTAAGTAATCCTATGTGTATAGGAGAAAGAGCAAATGAAGATATATTATGGACATTATTATTTATTTCACCATTTGTTGCAATAGACTTTGTAATGTTGGTGTTGCTAAACCTGGATCTGTGCTTTCTGCCCCCCCTCCTCCTACCCTTGAGTCTAAAGGGGGCGGTTGTCTTCTTTTAGCAGCTGGGGACACCTGGCGTGAAGAAACTTCCCCATCAGTGGCCGAGGAAGTTTCCTCCTCTGAGGTGGCATCAGATGAGGCCTTCTGATGTCTGAGAATTGACCTGGGACGTTTTCTGTTGACATTATAAGTATTCTTATAATCACTAAATCTGACGGATTTCTGACTAACAAAAGGCTTTCCTTTCTCGTAATCCATAAGGTCACGATTGAACTTGTTGATTTTGCGTTTCATTAGTTGTTGTTCTAATATGGAAAGCTCTTTGGCCAAATCTGAAACATGTTGTGAATAGAACAATTCCTGATTGAATTGCTCAACCTCCCCACACAAATTTTGGACCTCTTTAAGATGGTTAGATATAGTTCTGTCATAATATCTTAGCAAACAATCCACAAAATGCATAGATGATAAATGTTGGGCCTCAGCCCATTCCCTGGATAATTCACTATCTATATTGGCCACTAAAGGTTGTAAAGGAACCCTCAACCCCCTTGGTGTAATGTCCTTAGTTTTATAGGCTTTGAAAAGTTTCAAATGCCACACATTTGAACGCAATGTTTTCATCTGTCTGTTGAGCTTCGAAAACATGA
Source organism: Protopterus annectens (assembly GCF_019279795.1). Classification (NCBI taxonomy): domain Eukaryota; kingdom Metazoa; phylum Chordata; order Ceratodontiformes; family Protopteridae; genus Protopterus; species Protopterus annectens. The sequence continues at coordinate 563,285,914 of NC_056731.1, forward strand.
GGCCACATTTTTGTTGGTCATCCTGCATATTATTAGATAAACTGGGTCCTGTGTTATTATTTAAGCCAAACACTTCTATGTTATCTCTGTCGGCCGAAAGCCCCTGTAAAATTCCACTTAAATCCATAGTTAAATAATGTCCTAAGAGTGAAAAAAAGTTAAATTTGTTCTGATCTCAATCTGAACAATATGAACCTATGAAACCTCCACATAGATACACTTCAAAAATAATCTATGGTGAACCATACCAAAACATTTGACTTTTTCAAATGTCCAGCTGAAAAACCACAATCCGAATACCATATATAAACTTTCAGATAACAACCAATCAAACTCACTTTTAATGTCGGTTTAATTGACCTCTCTTACAATAAGCGGCTCGATACCTCCACCAAATTGGGCCCCAAAAAATCTGACTAAAAAATATATATTATTCATTGTAATGTCCACATGACCTTAAGTCCATCATAAGCATAACAATCCAAAAATATATAATAAGAAACAACCATCGACCTTCGTCTCAAATTGGTTGTGCTTATTATAAAAGTTATATCCACCTTTAACATTCCATACCTGATGGAAAATGGTTATTCATCCAAAATATATTAATTAGATTAAACTACCATAAAGGCCCAAACTGCAACCAGGCCGACTTTCGTCTCTTCCTGGAGTCCAAATCAAGAAAGTTTTATTAGAACTCACTAGTTCTTAGCCACCGTAAAGAGGTATATATTTTACCATCAAATAATTCAAAAAATAGCTGAAATTGAAATCCTCCTGATAGACATTTGAAAAAATATTGTTATAGGACTAAAATTAATCCATATTGTTGTATTGAGTAATCTAGTGGAGGTCACACAAGCAAAATTGCCCAAAACAAATGCTGGATCATCCAGCTTGTTGTAAAGATATATATTTTGCCATATAACAAGACCCAGTTACATACCTCCGTTCATCTAATAAGTTTGTTAATGGATGGCCCTTTCAGTAGATAATGTGTTATGAACCATGTGAAACCTCACGCATATTCATAAGCTATAAACACATGACCTCTTATATGATGCTAAAGAAGCATAAACTGGTATATAGGCCCTTGCACATTTATATATAGAACAACATCTATGCAACAACAGTTGTTATTATCGCAATTTAGTTATACAATAATAAGTTGAACATTCCCATTTCTAAATGCTCCAACTTATTTCTATTAAATTGCAGTTGTTGTTATCGTGATTTCATTAAACAAAAACGCATTCACCATAAAAAACAATCTAGTTCAAAAAAAACATTCTAGTTCAAAAAACATTCTAGTTCAAAAAAGTCATAATCCCTCTTGGTTCTGTTAAGTTACAGTCCCAATCAATCCAAAAGCCGATGTGGTTATAAGAGTTTTTTAAGAGATTCCAACTTGTTCGCCACGTTGCCATCCGTCATTGTATGTATTCCAAAAGGCGCAAAGATCTCTAAATACTAAAACGTACCTCGGTCAAGCCTAAAACCTATGACAGTCTCGCAACCAAATGGCCATGTTTTTTGATGAATAAAACAGCCATGTTCTTAACCAAAAAGACCCGTATGAGTAACATTTAAATATACATAAATAACTCATACATAGGCCCCAGCAAATACAATAAAAGATTTAGAGATAAACTTATTTGCCTGAAGTTTAAATGTTGGCTCTATGAATCCTCGTTTGTTGTGGAGGAAATATATCTACATATAACACAGTACCTGTTGATAGTAATCACAGTCCCAAGAAAATAAGCTTGTAGATGTCCCACACACTCTAAACGAACATAAGAATAGTCCACATCAAAAAATGTTGAATATGTAGGATCGATTAGGCCATCCCAACTGTTCAATTATTACAAAAAAATGATGTTTCCAGAACAATGTATGGTGAGCTGTATTGCCATGTTGGAACCACAAACCTCGCTAAATCAGCCCCATAAACAAATAGAAAAAGCGGAAGGCATCTCCAGAATTAGCTGCATACGATTTATAAAATCCAAAGGTGAAAGGCAAAAGTACTATAGGTGGAAAGCGAAGCCCATATGAAAGCTATTGAGAGAAGTTCGACTGCAATCCAGGCGTCCCCAGCGCGAAATGAGAAAAGAAATGTAGAATCCAAGGTACACGCAGGACAACGTGCACGGTCCCAAAAACAGCCAAGTCTGTGAACAAAAGTGGACCAGCACGAAAAGGATTGCTTGAAAAAGAATTTAATAGCTGACCATCAATCCATCCAAAGTAATGGTAATAACCATTACTGAAAGCTCATACAAATTGGCAAAATGTAATTCCTTCATAATGCACTCTCTGAAAATAGATACATGTTTATTCATGGGTGGAATGAAAGTAGATTTCCCAAATCTAAAATCAGATGATCTTTGAGTAGTTTCACAGTCTGCAAAAAATATCTTTAGGTTAAGTAGTCTACAGAAATCATTAACATCCTGTAATAACTGATTTTCCGAAACAGGAGCACTTGGGACAAAATTTAATCCTTTATTAAGTAATCCTATGTGTATAGGAGAAAGAGCAAATGAAGATATATTATGGACATTATTATTTATTTCACCATTTGTTGCAATAGATTTTGTAATGTTGGTGTTGCTAACAAATGCATTGTTCAAACATACTATTGAACACCCATCTGCTACATTCAAATTTGTTGTTATTGATAGGATAATTTTACATAGAAATTTCAAAGCAGGATGGCACCAGAAGCTCAATGATATGGAAAATAAATGGATTACCAAATTGGGGGGTCTGTTTAGACCAGGATTAAATATATTAGAACAACAATGATGGGGCAATTTACAATATAAACATGTAATATAATTTTTTTCATTGGGAATATTGTATTTTCTCAGATATGTAAACACTTCATATTATAGCTATATATATATGCATAATATGGTCTCTATATTATATATACATTTTGATAACAATATTCTGATGAGTAGGAGAAATATATATGATGATTATTTTATTTATTTACCTATATATCTCCTATATCAACATAACTATAAATATACATGTTGTATTGCTTTCCATGTAATAATTTTTTTCCTTTTGGAATTGCAAAATGTACTATCTGATGGTTTGGATGTATGTCCCTTTAAGAGCTGGGATATAAATAGTGCTTAATATGGCAGAGACTTTTTGACTTTTGACTTTTTACTGTCTTCAGCATTGATAAAGGCTTGCATAAGCCGAAACCGGTTTGCTTTCAGTAATGGTTATTACCATTACTTTGGATGGATTGATGGTCAGCTATTAAATTCTTTTTCAAGCAATAATTAACATCCATCCTAATAAATTCACCATCATTTTTATTACCAAAAAAATACTTACGATGCAATTTTCTAACTATTTTAAAAATTTCAGTTTTAAGTTCATACAGCCTCGGTTTGACTGTCGGTACAAATTTCAAGCCACAGTTTAAAATAGCATACTCTATATTACATAAACAACATCCTGACAAATTAATTACGTAAGAGTCCAAACTGCTGGTAAGTGGACCATTCCCATTTACCTCTTTTACGTCGGTCTTGTTAATGGACATTACTTACTCAGTTTATTGTACTTTGCTATGATTACAGCTGCTTCTTTATCTATGCCTCCAGTGTAGAACTATCACTGCCTGATACTGGAAGATCTGATATCTCTGAGGATGATGGCAGGTATGAGTTGGCAAAGTCATGGGATATGGTGTGCGTGCATGCCTGTGTGTATGTGTGCTGAACACAGGGCAGGTAACCACTTCATCTCCTATACGTTACATGGTCACAAGCCTCTATGCCTGGTGATACCCAGAAAACACACACCACATAGGAAAGACAGGTTTCTGGGGTCATTATCATTTAGGAACATGTAAGAACCCCAGACTTTATACATATTGGAATTTGCCAGTAGCTCCATGGGTTGTGGGTGAGTTTCTTGTTGGAGACGTGGTTAACACCCAGCCCTTGATGTTGTAGCTCCATTGGTTGGGGTGAGTACTGGGTTTTGATGGAAACATGGTTACTGTCCGCCACTTGATATTGGTGTGACAGTGGATAAAACCTGTCACACATACAGGGCTATCTTGAAGGTGTTTATATTACGCTGTCGAAAACTCAAACTGTCGACAGCGTAATAATCGACACGAAAATGTCAAAACCCCCGAACATCGAACACACACAAAAAAACCCCCACCCAAACACAACACAAATTGCTCTATGCAGGGGGGCAAGCCCCCCTGCACCCCCCACACCCCATCTACTTAAATATACCAACTATAAGATCGCACTACATTGCAGTAAATGGAAATCTACCCTTACAGAGATTTCCATTTACACACGGAATGACTTTCGCTTTCGACATTTTGGTGTCGACAATATCATCTTCGATATTGTTGGCCTTCGACAGGGTGAAGTAGACCCTCTTGGAGGCATGGGTTAGTAGCACCATGGTGATGGCAGAGTTGATGAGGCTGGTGCAGCGTGTGTGTGGGATGGTCTATGTATGGGCATGTCCTGCATGTGTGAATGATTTTATAGACTAAATCACATACTGGAATGTGTCCTGGCCTCTAGAGGTTATCGACCGACCATTAGGTGCCTTTGCACTGATATATCTTATGTATGGTTGTCACTGTGGTCTTAAATGAAGTAGACCACACTCATGCAGTTCTACCACATACAGTGCTACATCTGTTTTGGAGGTGTCTACACCCAGTAGAGGCCATCCCTCATCATCTCAGTTGTGGCAGTGGAACATCTGGTGATTGATGTTGGTCACAGTCATGCAGCACACCATCTTATAGGCAGTGGCGTGATACAATCAGCAGTACTCCTGGTAAAGGCATCACCCATGGGCAGGTATATGCGCGAGGTGGCAACCTCCAATCACACATACCATGGACCTGTCCAACTACATCAATACTACATCAATACTAAGTATTGTGCCTACTGCTGAGGCTGTGTCCTGGTAGACACACAATCATACCATTACAGGCTGCAATCCATCTATGACACCTGTTTATCATAGACCATGCACTCTCCTACACTCTTGCTGTTATATCTCCTCTGTACTCACACAACTTCCTTTGAAAATCATCTTCATATGTGCTCCCCCCACTTTTGCAAATGATGATACATGTGTCCTGCCCTTTGTACACTGTTACTTAAGTTACCTGTGGCTGATACACAGTGTGACCAACCAATGCATGGATGAGCACAATCTGGTGCTTGAGCCATATGCATCTGTTTTATTGTAGTGCATCTGCTGAAATCTGTTTTCTTATTAGCCAATTCACTGTGTGAACCAATGCTTCTTTGCCAGTGCCAGATCACAGCCAGACCATACTGCACCCACTTCCATCTAGCACAGCCATCCCTTGCAGCTCCTCTAATAATAATGTAGCTCTGCTTCCAATGCCAGATGTTCTGTTCTGTCTTCCTCCTGAACCTGGCTCCCTTTCTCTAGCTACCTGTGGAGCAGCACATACTGTACAATTTTGCACAGGTGCCAGGATCATATTGCGGGCACAACCCAAAGAATCCAGATAGCAAAAGCATATCACTGGCAGCCCTAACATAAATTCAGTTATGTTTCTGGTATATGTGTATGCAGAATTGTACCACTGGTATGCTTTATTTTGTGACTGTCTAATGGGTGTCATCAGCCACAATTACAGGTCATATCCAAGGGAAATCTCCCCTTGAGAAATTATACCATTCAGAGATTAAGATATGTGGGTGAAGATTATATTCTGTACCACTTAGCAGTTGATGGAATGATACCCTTTATGGTTCATGTACCTCCATCAAAAAAAGGAAGGCCAGCACCAAAACTGAGTGGAACAATTTCTTTAATGTGGCAACACCAGTATAAAACTGGTTTCGACAATACAGCCTTCCTCAGTAACATTTTTGGTGCTGGCCTTTCTTTTTTTGATTGAGTTAAGAGTTTTGGCCATGGTCACCAGCCGTACTTGCGAGAGCTGTATTCTGTACTGTCATGTACCTCCATCCCAGTTCCCAGGTGGAGCCTTCATTTCAATATGGGTGCAGCCAATGGCTCTCAGAACCTCATGGAAGTTAAGTATTTTGTGGAAACTGTACATGTTGTCCCCTCTCTCCTTGTGCTATGTGGAAACTACATATGGTCCCCAACAAGCATCATAGGGGAACTGATGGAGTATTCTCAAGGAGGGTGCCTGAGATACCCCCACTGTGTATGTAGCACATTACTGGAAGGACTCTGTAGCTGGCATACTTATAGTCACACAAGCCTTCATATTCACTGGCATCAGTAGTCCTTGAGTCACTACATGTCCACTATGTCTTGCATGGTCTCCCTATACACTCTGCAGTGGTTCACACCTTTGGTGTGCATGACAAGTTAAGCATGGTCAGATGACATGGCACCTCTTGAGGCAATGATACAAACCACTGTGGCTTGTCATTATTACAGCATGTTGTAAATACACAGTAACTAATATATTGGCACCCCTAACATTTTTCTCAATCCTCACAGCATAAACTCCAGAGTCCACAGTATTCAGTGGGTCTATATTAGAACATCAAAGTTTCGGAACTTCGAATGTTCTAATATCGACCCCTAGTAACTGAAAACAGATAACTTCAAAAATTAAGAACAGCACATTTTTTCCTAGGGAAAAGATTTGCTGTTCCAAAACATACACACAACACAAACACACCAAACAAACAGCAATCCACACACATACACCTAAAATCTTGTATCTAAACCTACACTAAACTGTACATATACCACTGTCTACCCACTTACCTTAACCCAAACCCTAACCCAAAGGTCCGTCACTATCGCACACACACCTCACCCGTGCCCTAACCCTAACTCACCTACCCCACCCTAACCCTCACTTCCACACATTCGCACACTTACCTGGCCTTCGCACTTACCTGAACCTGACCAGTAACTTTCCACCGCAGAGCTAAAAATGGCAAAGCGACAGGAATGGACAACCGAATTCTTTCCCTAGGAAAGAATTTGTTTTTCTGAAACTTCGCTGTTTTCAGCTTTCGGTTACTACGGGTCAATATTAGAACATTCGAAGTTCTGAAACTTCGATATTCTAATATAGACCCGTATTCAGTTGTATAGCATGCACAACTCTGAGACACCTTGTTTATTTATTTCTGAATCACTTCACTGTCTTGATTTATTTCATTTCCATATAGCAGGATAATCATTTTTATGTTATACAATGATCGTCCATTAACAATCAAAAATGAGCACACTGATTGGACAGTCCAACCAGCGTGCCCATTGTAAATCGAGCTTGTACCAATGGAAAAAATCCCAGTCGTCTGGACTTTCTTCTATTAAAATATACTAAAGAAACAAAACGTTTTTTATTTTTTTTTTAAATGAAACTTTCAAAAACTGGAGACTGCAAAAGAATGAGACAGATTGGACAGAGAAAAATAACAGGATATTCAGGTACATTATACAAAACTAGAGAAACCTACCTGATTATCCTTTTATTTTCTTTGTCCCATCTCTCCTGTATGTGGACAGTCTCCAGATTTCTTTTTTGTATTAAAAACAAACAAAAAAAAGCAACAGTGATCTTCCTTTCTCCACTGCTTCCTTTACACAGCAATGATGTACTGTGTAAGCATGGTAATGAAAGTCCCATATGCATGACCAAACCACGCCAACCACGGGTAAATGCAGTATTACCCACACCCAGCCATCAGCTATTGCTATAATACTATCATTATACACCCATTAGCATACAGCATGCCTGGCAATGCTGCTTCTCAGACATCACTACTGAAATGTGCTTCTGTATTAGACACACCCACTGCGTGGCCACCTGTCACACAAATTCACTTACCATGATATAGGAAAGTTTACTAATATTCAGTTTTAACCAAAAAAGTGTACTAGACATCTCGTTGGACCATTAGAATTTAGTAGAAACCTTAGAGAATAACAAAACATGCAAAGCACGAGCAGGATTGCCTTGGATTATTTAAGGATAGAGAAGATTTATATGAGAAATGCAAGGCTATATTTTTCAACCAGGTTTTGGAAAGATTATGTAGAGTTACGGTTTGCTTATAAAAATTGGATGGATGTGGTGGTATTGGCTCAAAATGAAGTTATATAACTAGAGGGTACATAATAGAAAGAAAAATAGTTAGGTGAATGAGGCAAGAGAGAGACATTAGTTGTCTTGCTCAGGAGTTAAGGAAATATTGTAACTAGAAAGCAAGCATATGTTCAATCAACTGTAGTATCAAAAACAGAATAAGACACACAGGTGAGGATAAAGAGTCTAAAAAAATTCAGTCACAAGGACAGTTTGGCTATGGGTCTCAGACAATATGTGAGAAAAGTTAATGATACCATGTAGTGTGCAAATTTATTTCATTAAAAAATGTAGGTGCAGATTTAATAAAGTTTACACCGTTTATTAAAACTGTGGACATGCACACAATAGCAGACCATTTTGTATTCAGTAAGCAGCTCTACACACTGTGTAGAGTCATGCAAACATGGTAAACTCTGTGGCATACTAATTACAGCATAAGCAGCTGAATTGTATGCTAATGAACCAATCCAAGATGGAGGAGATATTCAACAAGCAATAAAGCAACTGTGTAGACTCAATACTGGTTTTCCCTGCGAATTCCAAAACTTATTGGAATATAGCCACAGAAACTAGTCTACACGGAAAGAATGTTAGGGGCTGCTATTGCTGTTATTGATGTGTAAGTGCAGCAAGCCGAAAACTATGCTGCTGCTGATGCTGCAAATAGACCATAGCCAGAAGAAGAAGTACATTAGACCTGTTTAACTTTCATAATCTGCATGAGGTGGAAGTTATAGAGCACTACAAGGTGGATAGAGACACACTAAAGGAACTCTGCAACCTCTGTCATCCTCAACTGAGAACAAGGGCAAACCAAGGCCAACCAATCCCAGTGGAGACTAAGGTATGTATAGCACTTAGAATTTTAGCTACAGGAACCCTCCAGAGACCAACAGGGGGCATGCTGGGGGTATTACAGGCATCAGCATCAAGGATCCTCCATCAATTCTTGAATGCTATGCTGCAGCATACCAGGGAGTACATATATTTTCCCTGTACAGCTGAGGACAGAACATGAAATATACAGGAGTTTTACCTTGTAGCACATTATCCTGGAGTCCTGGGTGCCATAGATTGTACACATGTAAAAATCAAAGTACTATCTGGGGAACAGGGAAGGCTGTACAGGAAGGGCTATTACTCCATTAACTGCCAGGCCATGTGTAACACTAAGGGAATTAACCTGAATGTGGGTGCTGGCAACCCAGACAGTTAGTTACCACAACTCACATGCCTGATACAACTGTCAATTGTATAGAATATTTACTAGGGGGCATATCCCACAGGATCATTTACTGGGGGATGCAGGTTATGCACTAGAACTGTGGCTGATGAAGCCCATCAAAAATGCACACACACACACTTACCAACTGAAGAATGCTATAATTAGGTACAAGCTCAAACAAGAAATACCATAGAGCATGTACTTGGGCTGCTGAAGTCACAGTTTCTTTGCCTAAATACATCTGGGGGAGCTCTGCAGTCCAGTCCCTGTACATGTGCTGAAATATGCACCATCTGTGTCATGATTTACAGCATTATCATGAGAAAAAAGCTTCAGCAGGAACAGCAAGGGGATGGGCCACACATTCCACCACCACTGGCAAAGTCACCACAGCCACACTCAGGTAAGGAGTCATAGGGGTAACCAGCAGCTGCTGGGGATGTTGGCAGATGTAGGCATGCACAATATGCCCTTGCACTGGCCAAGAGGCAACCGATTGCATGAATGCTCACCAGCTAAGAGGCTAAAACCTTCATCTTATACATATACATACAGTAGCATTAATGCTAGGCAACACTCACAACCTTTACTTATCCATGTAATGGCTGTGTACTGCTAGCATCAGACAGAGTCAGTCCCAAACTAAAACTCTTGCAACTGCTGGATCTCCAAGGTAAGGGATGAACCTGGAATAGAAAAATAAATGTCTAGGAATACAAAGGAACTAATCTAAGGAGACAGCGAAAGCCAACACATTCTGGCTAGGCTTATAAATGCCTTTGGGCAGATAGCCTAGTACCTACCTATGAACCTATAAACCTATATCCTTGCATAGTGTTACTTGGTAATGTAAGTATTATAAGGTGGGTGATTTTTAGAGCAATTACTTCAAGAAGTTGAAAAGTGACTTACGTGAATACATGTGTCTTCTATCAACTAACAGGCCTCATGTATCAAAGACTCACATATTCATATGTCTAAAATGCACAGATTTTCACTAAATGTCCACAGTTTGGCCTCATTATTTTGTACTGGCAAATCATTAGAGAGTGAAGTTAGAAAATCCTGAAACAGATTCCAGTTTCAGACTTCATATCCTTCAGAAAAAAACACAAAATAGTAATTAATGTCAAACCTGTTATTTTATCCGCAAAGTTTGTAAGACCAAAATTTTTAAAAAACTCTCCCCATTATTGGGCCTTTATCACACTTTTAGTTATGGCTTAGTCCATCTTTGTTGGTCTAAGAGGTTTGGAGGAATGTACATATTACAAAAACATATAAGAAAGCAGTACAGTTTGCTTAACAGCATCACAATCACAGATATACTAAGGACTGAGTAAGCTTTGCACCCTGAGCATCAGACAAACAACATATATATATATATATATATATATATATATATATATATATATATATATATATATATATATATATATATATATATACACATCCCAGAATCCAAAAGATAGAAATCAAGGATATGGCACAGTTTTCATCATTTACACAGGAGGCCTAGGCTGACACAAAAGGTAATGAGTGCATGTGAGTAAGAAAGAGAAACAGGCAGACATTTGGTTAAGGTATCAAATGGCCACTGAGACAGAATGAGCTGTAAGCCTCATGACTAACATATGTAAAACAGCCAACATGAAAATTTCATCAAAACATAAATTAAAGGTTATGCTGCTAAACGCTGGGAGTCTAAACATGAAACTGCACTCATTGCAAGCATTCTTAACTCTGGAAGAAGCTGACATTTGTGCGGTCACAAAAACCTGGTTCAAAGCTGCAGAAAGCACCCCAGCCATACCAGGTTACTCATCCTATCATTCATTCAGACCCAAGCCATGGGCAGCAAAACAAAAGGAAGTGGAGTTGCGATCTATATAAAAGGCATACACACCTCTAGGCTGATCAAACAGTATGCTGCACAGGAAATACTCCAGGTGCAGTTAACAATTGACAAGAACCATATTCAAATCATAGCTAGCTAAAGGCCTCCAACCCTGACTCAAGATGCACACTCCACCTATAAGGACCTCTTCGAATCTATCAAGATTCAACCCTTTACCTTGATCCTGGGTGATTTTAACTATCAAATCATAGACTGGAAGAAATACTCGTGTCCAAACACAAATGCCCAGAGATTCCTTGATTTTTTCATTGCAAATGCCTTAGAACAGTTGGTTGACACCCCCACAAGAGGTGAAAACATCCTGGACTTGGTATTAACCAACATGAGTAACCACTGCAGCATCCATACAGTGTCATCATCCCTGGTAAGATCCAAACATAAAGCAGTCGCTTTCAAAGTCACCATTTCCCCTGACCCCCCCCCCCCCCAGCTAGGGTCAAACAAAAAAACTTCTCCAAAGCTGATGACAACCTCCTGAGAGAAGGTATAAACAGCTTGATAGCCCCTTCCCCCTCCACAGAAACTGCCACATATGTTCAAACTTACACCAAAGTATTATATGAGCATTTATATAGTTGCAAGGAATCAGGAATACCAGACAGGATGAAATCTTCCTCCTCAAGGAAAAGTAAACCTGTCTGGTGGACATCTACAATAAATAAACTCTATAATAAAAGGAAAACATTGCTGTCCAGGACCAAGGAGGAGCAGGTGTCTAATTGGAAGCAATTTCTCCTTAGCCTGAACAAGCAAATAAGAGCACTAGTAAAATCCTCCAAAGCAAACTTTGAGTCCAAGCTGGCCACATCTACTAAAGACAGTCATAAGGATTTCTTCACATATGTTTGCAACCTCAAGGGAAACAACCAGATCTGCTCAGAACTGGTGGTCAAGGACACCACATACACAAACACTGTAGATATAGACAACCTGCTGGAAGACAGGTTCGGTGAAAACTTCACTCCTCTGTCCCCCCATCAGTAAAACAGGACACCCCCAGTACTTGCCCCCCCCTCCCCTTATCTCTAGGAAGCAAGTCATCACTGCCCTCTCAAAGGTAAAAAATACAGCCTCCATGGGACACGATAACATCCCAAGCTGGATCCTACATGAACTCAGGCAGGAACTTGCAGCACCATTAGGCACCCTATTCAACCAAAGCCTGAGTACCAGCTTCGTCCCAGCCGAGTGGAGGATAGCTACTGTCATCCCTTTGCACAAAGGTGGAGCATCCACTGATCTAGGAAATTATAGATCCATCAGCCTAACTAGCCTGATCTGCAAGGACATGGAGCAGGATTATCATGGACCTCATTAACAAGGACATTGGCAACCTTCAGAGGCTTGATCCAACACAGTTTGCTTTTTTCAAGGGGAGGTCATGCCTGTTAAATTTGGTCAACTTCTTTGAGACAGTCATCAAGGCCATAGACAAGGGGAAGATGGTGCACACCACCTACCTTGACCTGGCCAAGGCCTTTGAAACTATTCCCCACTCAGGTATAATAGATAAACTCTCTCAACTAGGCATGAATCCATATGTTACCAGATGGGTAGCAAACTGGCTCACTGATAGAACCAAACTAGTCAAAATAGGAGAAGCCACCCCAAGCAGAAGACCCATAACAAGTGGTGCATCCCAGGGATCGGTCTTGGGGCCTCTGCTGCTTGGGATATACAGTGGATATAAAAAGTTTACACACCCCTGTTAAAATGCCAGACTTTTTATGATATAAAAATATGAGCAACAATAAATGATTTCAAAACCTTTCCCAACTTTAATGTGACCTATAAACTGTACAATTCAATTGAAAAACAAACAAATCGGTTGGGGGAAATATAAAATATAAAAAATAAAAAATGTACAATACGCTGGTTGCATTTGTTTAAGCACCTTTTGATTTAATTAGACAATTCAGTCTTCTTGGGTACACACCTGCCGTCAATTAAAGAAACTCTGATTAACCCCAAATAAAGTTCAGCTGTCCAGTAGGATTTTCCTGACATTTACTCAGTTGCCGGCTACAGCAAAAGCCATGGTTCCCAGAGTGCTTACAAAGCATCAAAGGGATCTCATTTTTGAAAGATATCAGTCAGAAAAAGAGTACAATTTCTACAGCATTGGATATAACATGGAACACAGTGAAGACAGTCATCAAAAAGTGGAGAAAATATGGGACAACAGTAATGTTGTATAGAACTGGACGTCCCTCCAAAATTGATGAAAAGACAAGATGAAAACTAGTCAGAGAGGCTGCCAAGAGACCTACAGCAACACTGAAGGAGTTGCAGGAATTTCTGGCAAGCACTGGTTGTGTACTACATGTGACAACAATCTCCTGCATTCTCCATATGTCTGGACTATGAGTTAGGGTTGCAAGACAGAAGACTTTTCTTACACAGAAAAACATCCAGGCCTGGCTAAAATTTGCAGAACAATACATTGTCTCCCATAAGCATGTGGGAAAATGTGTTATGGTCTGATGAGACCAAGGTTGAACTTTTTGGCCACAATTCCAAAAGGTAGGTTTGGCGCAAAAACAACACTTCACATCACCAAAAGAAGACCATCCCCATGGTGAAGCATGGTAGCAGTATCATGGTTTGGGGTTTCTTTTCTTCAGCTGGAACTGGGGCTTTTTTCAAGGTGGAGAGAATTATGAACATTTCCAAATACCAGTCACTTTTGGCCCAAAACCTTCAGTCATCTGCTAAAAAGCTGAAGATGAAGAGGAATTTCACCTTTCAACACGACAATGACCCCAGGAATATATCCAAATCAACAAAAGAATGGCTTCACCAGAAGTAAATTATAGTTTTTGAATGGCCTGGCCAGAGCCCAGACCTAAATCCAATATAAAATCTGTGGGGTGACCTGAAGAGGGCTGTGGACAAGAGATGCAATCTGACAGATTTGGAGCACTTTTGCAAGGAAGAGTGGGCAAATATTGCCAAGTCAAGATGTGACATGCCAACAGACTCCTACCTAAGAAGACTGAATGCTGTAATTAAATCAAAAGGTGCTTCAACAAAGTATTAGTTTAAGGGTGTGCACACACTTATGCAACCAGCATGTTGTACATTTTTTATTTTTTATATTTTTTCCCCTAACAGATTTGTTTTTCAATTGAGTTGCACAGATTATAGATCATGTTAAAGGTGGGAAAAGTTTTAAAATGATTTATTGTGGTCTCATTTTTTTTAAATCACAAAAACCTGGCATTTTAACAGGAGGTATAAACTTTTTATATCCACTGTAATTCTCAGAGGTGCAGGCCAAATCTAGTGGATATGGCTGACTAAATTTGCAGATGACTTCAAGCTGGGTGCTGTCATCAATTACCCTAGTGATGTGGACATCCTCACCTGAACAAATGACTGGTGCCAGAAACATGGCCTCAAACTGAATGCCAAAAAATGCATCTTCATCCCTTTTGGAAAGAATGACTTTCACACATATTATCACATTGATAATAAGGCACTAAGCACACAATTACTTGTGAAGGACTTGGGCACCCGGATTGACAGCAAACTGACTTTTCACCACCATATCACCTCTGTTGTATGGAAAGCTTTCTACATGGCCCACCTCATTAGTAAGGGTATCTCATCCAAGGTGGTCGTAACATCATTGTATTCTTCCCTTATGAGACCGATTATTGAATACAATGTCCCTTTTGGCATGTACCTCACAAAGCACATGCAGCAGCTGGAGAGACCACAGAAATTCCTTACCCAGAGATTCCAGGGTCTCAGACATCTACCCTACACAGATAGGCCAAAATCCCTGTCCCTCTAGTCAGTCTGCTACAGACTCCTCAGAGGTATCCTCTGTCTGGCATACAAAGCAGTTTCAGACTCCCCACCCCGATGGGACTGCTGCATATCTATAAAGTCAAGCACCACTCGAGTAACCCTCACATGAGACCTCAACCTGGTCTGTGACATTAATAGGACTTGTTGGCGGGACAGGTTTGTGTCCCAGCGACTGCCCCTTTTGTGGAATAGACTCCCTCTTCACATAAAGTAGAGTACATTATTAAACCTTTTTAAGCTCATCCTGGATAACTGGATGGGGAACAGAAAATACACCCTTGGGATTTCACCTATGCCCCTGCTGGACAGTGGCATAGGGTGCTGACTTGTTGGAACATGGGCTAATTTTTTAGCTAGGCTTGTAAGGGCCTCAGGGTCTAGTAACTTCTTCTGGTCCTTCCTATAAAGTATAAAATGGTCACTGAGATGGAATGAGCTGAAAGCCTCATGACTGAGCCATGTAACTGATATGTGTGTGTGTCTGTATGGCCACTCCAGGTGAAATTGGTGTGTGAGTGTCTGCAAGAACACAGCCAAGATCTGTGATAGCTCTATGTCCTGCTATGTTGGACAGGTGTGAGCCATGCAAGACAAAGGTAACAGTTATTTGTTGTCACCCCCAACCTCAAGAACTGACTCTACCAGGAGTTGCACTGGCACTTCCATGCCCATAGTCAGATTCACTGCTGCTACCTGAATGTGACTGATGTCTGCTGGATGAGCTTCCATCACAAGTGCACCCAGGACCACAACCCCATGGCCTGCCATATTTTGGTGTGGACAGCTCAACCACTGACAGAGCAGTGGAAGTAGTGCCACTAAAGGAGTGTGATTGGACACAGCCACATCAGCTAACATCAGATGAAGTGGCTGACCTATGTCCAATTGGATGCCGTCCCCTCCCAGCAGATGTTCAATCACAGACAACACTTATTCCTATGTGTCATTCATCCAATCCATTGAGTCTGCAAAACAGTGGAGACAGTCATGCATGTCAGTCTGTGCCACATCTGCAACTCTAAGTATTTCCTCAAAGGCCATATTGGAACATGCCTGCACCTCCAAGATGACCTTAATGTATATTGAGTGGCATGGAAAGACGCATCAGGATCAGGTGGAGGATTCAGAGCCTCCAAGCACCCCTAACAAACCTCCTGTGTGGCAGCCCACCCACACTTTGTCTACAAAAGCTGCAGTAACCACTCTACCCTGATCAAGGGTCTCACCCTCCACCTGTCCAATATCTAGCGCCCACATGAATGGGTTTGCATAGGCCTACTGGCTGTGTCCAGTGGAATCACAGGGGAAGGCTGAATGCCAACCTCAGTGCCAGATTCAACATCTGTACCCCAAGACTGTGCCTGTGTTTGGCCAGCATCATTATCAGAATCTGACGATACTCTGTCATCAGGTTGTAAGAGTCCTACACTTCCACTGTCAGAATCACCTGTGATAATAAGCAACAAACACAGGAAAGAAAGTAATAGCTACACTACTGCAATTTAGTATATGTTAAACTAACACTGGTGCCACTGTCACAGACAGTACATCAATATGCACCCACACAGTCCTGACACCTACCTCACACATATGGATAAATGCATACTTGTCTCAAATGCTCATTAGTACTGAAATAACAATGCTTGGCTTACCATGTACAGATGACTCCACACTTGCTAGGGAGGATGGTCCTGGAAGAAGTTAAGCAAAAATGTAAGGACACCATCATCACAATAGCAATAACACAGTGGGAAAGATTTTTTGCCTTTATGTGTCCATTAACAATACATTTAACTGAAACTTGGATGACTTGTCCACCCCAAATCCATGTGTAATGAACCAGAATGCGTTGTTAACTATCAATTTATAAACAGATCCCCATCAAAAGAAAAAGTTTATTAAACAATTCAGTATTTTACTTTACAAGAAATCTTAAAAATTGACATATCTAAGTTCACCTGGAAGCTCTTCCTGGGACATGCTTGTCCTCCCTGAAACAGCAGCACCAACATCAATCACATGCTGTTGTGCACTTTCCATACTTCAACACAGGCTCCAGATGGACTATGTTCCCATAGAAGGGTGTGCATTAACATGCATCCTTCTGAATCTAGGGGTAACATCATATGATGCATGCATATGTAGACACATCATGACTCTTCTCATCTGTGAGATAGACTGACAAGTCATCATGGTCCTTTTCTAAAAGGACACGGGTAATACCCCTATGACGTGTGAAAGACGTGTGATTTGTTCAGGTTACATCATGTCTGTTACATCTGTTCGATGTCCTCAAGAAGGTCAGCAAGGGCATGCATGATGACAACACTTTCATCCTGCATAACTTGACATAGCCAAGGCATTTGACACATAACCACACTAAAGTATTACTGAGACACTGTCACAAGTGGCCATAAACACCTAGATCATGAAGCGGGTAGACCACTGGATGACATACATGGCAAATAAATATGTTGAAGTATGTTGTGACATATCTGGAATCCAGTGATCAGGCCTGTACATCAGTGCTCTATGCTAGGTCATTTCCTGTTCATTATTTAGGCATCAAGACTAACTTGTACATCCTTTGTCCAAACAGCTTTGTGAAGGACTGCAGATTGTGGACAATCGTTGAAAGTGTGATATGATTACACTACTCACAGTAACAAAACACACATAGGATTGCTGCCACAACAATGGAGACATAGGAGATGAACAAAAATCATGAGGGATTTATGTTATAAAAGCAAATAATCAACCTAATTATAATATATACAGCACACCTCCATGAACAGACCACTTGGTTTGTGACCTATGTATACACTGTAGCATTTCTTCCCAGTCTTCCGCTGAAAATGGGCTTCTGCCTAGTTGGACTTTCCCGAATGTCAAAAAATACATAAATAAATACGTAAATAAATGAACACTCAGGCAGATGGTATGCGGAACATCCACCAGAATATGCCCACAGTGGTGACTACTCCCTTGTATGTAACACAAATCCTGAGTATGTGCAGGACATCCACATCAAAGGGCATTATAGTTCCAGAGTTCTCAGCCATCATCACACCAATAACTGAGTACAATGCACCCTTTTTCATGTTCCTCACAATGCATCTTCCAAGGACGAGTTACTCAAGTGTACCACATTTGGTACAGTTACTTCCCACACATCTTATTCACCATACCAAAGTATTCTTTTTGTTGAATACACATTACTGGTTGATGGTGTGGAACCCACATCGAGGTATTATACAAGATGCACTCCAGTGTCTCGGACTACTGGCTCTGCTAGGTACACTCACTCAAGCTCGCTCATTCCACTCCCCTACCCTACCCCCATTTCCACCCACCCCATAACAATTACATTTATAGTTACAGACCACACCCACCATCAGTTCCCATCCACCCAATTAGACTATCACACCACACTTAACATTCCCATAACAACCCACTCCACCACACCCTTACAATCACTCCTTATTACAATACCAAACCAACACAGTTATAGATACTACCCTTAAACACACCTCACTATTTATCACACTAGACAAGATGAACTGCAAACAACAGTCCCATTTACTAAAATCACTACTCTGCCCATTTACAATTTTCACTTTTCTCCTGCTTTCCTACCGCTCCTCTTACCACACTTAACTACATGTCAGTACCCCCAATGGCAAAATGAATCCTTAACAAATCCCCTGAAAATAAATAATTTCCCTATCACCTCACATGACCTCACCTCCTCTCAATCAGTCTCTTACTCTCACTATAAACTGACAGTCAATCCTTACCCTCACTCCTTACTAAGACAAACTAAATTATTACACACACTAACTAAACTGTATCTTCACCTGCTCCAAAAACTTATTCACTGTGGTGACATTCATCCCAATCCAGGACCCACCACAACATCCAACACTAACTTAAATTAGCTAAATCCCCTATACCATAGGCCTACCTCTTCTCTCCTCTTCTTAAACATAAATGAAGAAGTATACTTAACAAAATTCAGCACATTCATGCCCTACTAGCTGTATATAAACCAGAAATAGCTGTGCTTACTGAAACATGGCTTAAACCAAAACACCACAATAATGAGATTACAGCCCCAGGCTATAATTTTATACACAAAGATAGAGCAGATAAAAATGGAGGTGGTGTAGCAATATTATTCCAAAATCATCTCACTATAGAACAACTTGATTATAACACCCAAGAAGTCAAGGATGTTGAACTAATCATTGCCAAACTAAAACTAAACTCCAACAAACATATAATCATTGCAGGTGGCTACATCCCACCAGGCAATAACATTACTATAATGAAAAGCCTGCTAAACTGGATCTCAAACTCCCTGCCACAAGAAACTATACTATTAGATGACTTTAATATTGACTGACTGAACTGCTCTAGCCACACTCCATCTACCCACATTAACCTCCATAGATTTACCCAAATTATAACTACCCCAACTAGAACAGACAAAACATCAAAAAGTGAATCCATCTTAGACTGGATTCTGTTATCTGACCCCACTCTAGCATGGCATTCTGGCTCTATTCCTGATAGTCTAAGTGACCATCAGCCAACTTACCTAATTCAGAATAGACCCTATTACATAAGCCAACCCACCCTCAGAGTAATACATAATAAAAATACCTTTATAACTACTGACTTCATCAATTCACTGCAAAGCTGTAACTGGACACCCCTAAAACAACTATCTCTAGATGAAGCTTACAGTACTTTAACTCTACTTTCCTAAAAATCCTAAACTATCATGCTCCCTCCCGAACTATAAGAATAAAAGCTAACTATGTTCCATGGCTAACTAAAGATACTAAAACTACAATGAAAGAGAGGGACATGTCTTGGAGTCAATATAAAAAACAAAACAAAACCAGTAATCTGAAGCAAATCTACCAAGAAATATGCAACAAAGCCAAAAAAAAAACTCAAACTTGACAAAACTAACTACTACAAAAACATGCAATAAAAATATGCTCATAACCCTAAAATATTTTGGGCCACAATAAATGGTATAATCCACCCAGGAAAAGCCACTACTCCAAACCCAGTACTACCAAACAACCATGACAACATTCCCACACAATTTAACAGATTATTTACCAAAATAGTTCAAACCCTTGCCAGTGCCCTAAATGCCACTAGTAGTCCTATACCAGCAACTACCAAAACCCACCCTACTACTCAAAACAATGCCGCCAGCTTTTCCCTACACCCTGTACCCACTAAGGTAATTTCTAAACACCTTAAGAAACTCAGACCAACCACACTAGCAGCTGACACCCTACCAGCAGATTTCCTTCAGATATCATCAGAGGCCATAGCCTATCCCGTGTCCATCCTCATAAACAGGTCAGTTGCAGAATACACAGTCCCCACCTTGTAGAAAACATCACATATTATTTCACCTCACAAATGAGGCAACTCCTTAGAACTCATCAACTACTGCCCAATCTTAATTCTTTCACCTTTATCCAAAATATTAAAAAGAGTTGTTCATTCCCAACTACTGCAGTACCTCCTAAAAAACAACTTACTCTTCAAAACTCAGCATGTGTTTAGACCCTCCCACAGCACCACCACAGCATCACTATCATTTACCGATATAGTTAACCACCACAGAAACAAGGGACTATTTGTATCTTCCATTTTCTTAGACTTATCAAAAGCCTTTGACATGGTAAACCATACTATTCTTCTCCAAACTCTATCTACCCTAAACTTCAGCTTGTCCACTATATCATGGTTCAATAGCTACTTATCTGGTCATCAGCAAGCAGTCCTATGGCATGACCAGCTGTCCACCCTGCTACCAGTATTCAGAGGAGTCCCTCAAGGATCCATCCTAGACCCACTATTGTTCTCACTATTTACCAACCAAATCTCTTCTTCCTCACTCATAACATCAGTACTATAATATGCAGATGACACCACCCTTATAAGTGCCGCCCCCACCTTAAACGAACTGCAAACCCTAACCCAAAATAATTTTACTCTAGCTGAAACATGGTTCACTAACATCAAACTTATTCTTAACCCCCAAAAAACTCAACTAATTATTTTCTGCCCTGGTCAAGCTCCACTCCTTAACAATAGTTTCACCATTCACTCCAAAGATAACATTCATATCACTCCAACTGCACACACTAAACTGCTAGGTGTAGAAATAGACAATAACTTGAAATTTGACATCCATATAGCACAAACCATCAAGAAAGTTAACAAAAAGCTAGGACTCTATGGGAACAAACAGTTTATCATTGCAAGACCTCATCTCTTATCCATCCTTCTCTATGCCTCCCCCATCTTTATTAACCTCCACCAAGCTGATCTGAACAAAATGGAATCTTGTTATAACAAGATTGCCAAGTTCGATACTGAAGCCTCATACAAATCCCACCACTGTCTTGCCCTTAACCAGCTCAATTGGCTCAAGTTACCTCAACTACTCCTACTCAATCAACTCTCAATAGCACATAAACTCTACTACCTTCTGGAATAAAACCTGCACTCCAATATATAATTAAGCCCCACATTCCCACTAGAGCCTTAAGATCTAGTTCCCAGAGCCTCATAAAGATCATCAGACAAAAATAATGCTGTCAAATCTCTCTTTGCCTGCACTATTGCCAGAATCTGGAACTCACTACCTAACCAAGTAACCTCTACTACCTCCAATATTCAATTAAAAAAAACTCCTGAAAACCCACTTTTCAAAAAACTGGCTTTGCTCATGTTACTCCCCAGATTAATTCTTATCACTGCCTTGTTCAGTGATTCTACTAAAGGTCCCCTGATTCCTTTCTTTGTAAAGTTTAATAACCAGCTGTTATTACTTTAACAAAATTACTGCAAGTATTCATAATTCAGGCAAACACTCAGATATACATTAATACAAAACAATTATTCTATACAGATCTTAATATTGGAATCCTGAATAATCTTAACCTACTGACTTTACTAAATGTCTCTTTTAAGAATTGTTAAGCTATACCTTACTTACGTTTATATGGAAGTAATATTACTTTCTGTATGCTATTCCTTCTTTTGTGAAATTTTCTTGTATGTAATGCTATTGGAGCTTTTATCTCAGGGCCTCTGCTGAAAATGGATCTGTGTCCAGTCAGACTTTCTCAGTCAACAAATGTAAAATAAAATAAAATAAATGATATATATTCCTGTGATGCACACAATAAATACATAGCTGACTGATGACATCAGTGGCATGGGTTACATTTGTGACAGTGTGGATTGTACCATACATATGGCATGCACACCTGCCAACTAGCTAGGATTGCTTGTATTTGCAAACACAGGTGTGACAGTGTCCCTCCTAACACACCCAGCAGATGTTAAATTTTCAGAAAGGTATGCTTGATTCCCCTCAGAGATTGCTGACAAATCATGATAGTTGTACAAGTGTGTTTGTGCAGAACCATCTATGATCACTCACAATCACAGATGTCAAAGTCATGGGATTACTGGAGTTATTATTCTGATACTGTGCATGATTGTGCATGATTGTGCGTGCTTCTGTCTACTGTTGTCCATAAGCCTGTTACTATGTATCCTGCTTGGTTGAGACCTGTTATGACATTACATTCATATTCAGGCAACTCATTTTGCACAGATTCACAATATGCACCTGCCCCCTATTGTATATACCATCCCTGATATATGTCCTCTCCATTGTTCATGTCAGGATGCTTATATCACAAATAATCTTCTCCACTGATACGTCACCTTGTGTAACAGTCACATAATATATAATAACTGTGCAGTCCATACTGTATCATGTTGATATGTGATTAGTGTTCAAGCTACCACTGTCTTCACTGACATGCCCTCATCTGCTGTATATTACCATGTTTCACCTGTCCTCTTCCCCTGTATTCTTTCTTACAATTCATCTGTGTGTCCCTTTTTAATACATACACTTCCCCTGAGTATTTATACTGCAGTCTATATACCCTTACTGATTATTTACACAACTTTTATTCATTATGCCTGAAACAGATTTCCACAATACTCTGCACTGTTTACACTTTCATGTAATATGTTGGAACTATATACATTACTTTATTAATAAACCTGGTAGTCATTGTGGCTTTCTGCACACTACTGAATACCTAGTTTGCCTGTAGATAAACAGGTTTACTTGTCTGCTGCTGTCCATGTTGCTTTTCGTGGTTTCCTAGCCAGCTACACTGTTGCTGGCTATGAAACCACATTAATTTATGTCTAAATGAGGTGTATGGCATGCATATGCAATTAGCACTGCTGCTCACCATGCAAACACATACATTCTGTGTAGGCTTAGCACAAAGCCTACACGGAGTTTTCTGAATCACCAGGCTAATCTAAGTAAGAGAATATGTATAAAGAGATTTGTGTTGATGATAAGAGGGGCATAAATTGGTAGGACTGGCTAAACCTTTTACTTTATTAGAGTGAAAAATAGGCTTAAAATGGGAATGGCAATGTTAATTCCACCCTTTGGAGAAAATTGTATTCCTTTTTTTTTGTTAAAAAAAGATGGAAGAATGGCAATAAATG
Source organism: Protopterus annectens (assembly GCF_019279795.1). Lineage (NCBI taxonomy): Eukaryota > Metazoa > Chordata > Ceratodontiformes > Protopteridae > Protopterus > Protopterus annectens. Next base: position 563,309,599 of record NC_056731.1, read on the forward strand.
AAATTGTTAATGGCATTTAATAAAAGGTGTATGGTCACTACTTTGGGTGTATGTTAAAGCTGATGTTGAACGGCAAAGAAAAATGGACATCGGAAACCAAATTCTTTGTCAAATCATGATTACAGAATCTCGGTATGCAATAAACAAAAGAAAATACAAACTCAAAAAGGGAAATTTCAATCTAGAAAAGTATAAGGCATTATTAATTGCCTAGGAGTATCAGGAGTATAAAAAAATGTGTGAAAACTTCAGTTAAGTCAGTAAAGTGGGACTGTTAAGGAAACTGGTTATCATAAAGGAGTATAAGTCCATATTATATAGTGCAGCATTGCATATATTAGATAACTTTAGGTTTAACAAGAAAATAATATTGTGGATAACAGGAATTTAGATGATTCATGCATTTGCTTATCCGCTTACAAGCCACATGTGGTACTTATGGAGTTGTCAAGGTAAAGGGGAAAATGGAAATTGGAAGTTGCCAAGTCTTTCCTTTTAATATACTGTCATCCAACAAGACCAATATATAACTGGTATCCAACACAAAACTACTAGGTGTGGTTAAAGATGACTACCTGAAATTTGATCTCTACCTTCAGCAAGCCACAAAGAAAACACTCCAAAAGCTAAGCTGCCTCTACAGAGTAAATCACTATATTTACTGACTCTGATAAACAAAACATAATCATATCTTTTCAGTTCATCTCCCTATTATATATCTTTCCTATCCTAGCCAATCTCAATTCTTCCCTGTCAGCAAAACTATGACAATGCTACAATAAAGTAGCTGCATTTGCAGACAACCATCAATATTGATCATATTACTGCATCTCTACAAAACAACTAAACTGGCTTGAACTAAATATTTCACTATTGTAATTACAATTAATTTCAACAGTCAAACTACTGCACACCCCTAAAAACATTCCTAGCTCTTCATTCCATCATTTGTCTACACTAGTAAGAGACCTGTACACTCCACTAACAAATTATGACTCTCCATAACTAAATCTAACAACAATGCAGGATACTCCCTGTATTTAGACTGCATTGCTAATAGCTGGAATATCCCCCAGCTATACATAAGAACAGTCTGCAACCTGAAAGGCTTTACATACCAACTGAAGCAACACTTGATAAATAAATGGCCCTGTACCTGCACCCTCCTGGTTAAACTGGTACTGCCACACAAATAATAATGTACTGTTATCACAACCATACCCATCTCTATCATCTCAACTCCTTCATCTTCCTTGTGTCCCCTCTCCTCCTACCTTCCTTCCCTTGGGCTGCTCTAACACTTTGTCTTATCTTCCTATGCCCTAGATTTTGAACAAGTATTAATAGCAACAAACATGAACCATGGTATTTCGATATCTAAAAACAATCATGCAGTGTCAATGATGCAACAGAGAACACACTTAACTTTGATGCAGAAGGCTGTGAGACCTATTCCAACATCGGGTTGATTAACCACTGACACTGCAATGCAGCATAAGGGGATGCTGTACTTCTGAGTGTGCCATTTTTTGGATGAGATGCTAAACAGATGCCTCCCTATCTGCTTGAGTTGGTGGTAGCTTCAGTGAATGTAAAGGATCCCAAGACACCTATGAAAAATGTTGGGGTCCTTTATTTAACAAATCTTGAATATTTACAGTATAAACTGAATACATTTTTTTACCTTGACCTCATATTCTTTTTTTTACATTCAAAATACAATTTTATCTGATGCCCATTCTACTTTCCACAACAAAAATCATATATTTTTTAACATTTTTGATAAATTATATTTAGCATATGCATAATTTCTTTCAATCTCTGGTTCCAAATTATCCAGTAACATTAAATATTTTATCAACATTTTCAATAAACCCTTTATCTTTATAAAAAACATATTCAGTCATAGCCATATTGATATTTTTGTATCTCTTACTTTCATCTAAATAATGATTCTCATCTAACTTTGTCCATAATATATAAATTCTTTTACATTTCAAAAAGACACATTCAGTAGTTTATTCATTATGACAATAATGATATATTCCTTCACTTTTTTATATAGCATATTTGCTTTGATTGGTAATTTAATCACCAGTCTCCATAAAAATCAAGGCATTCTGCTATCTTTTTAAATCTATCATGTCTTGCTTTTTTATAGCTCTGATTTTTGCTTCCTCCAATGCTTTCCTTGGGTATAAATAAAAATAATTTGCTGTTACTTTTTTATACAATGTTTTCTTTCATCTTCTAAATCTTCTCTACTTATTTTCCAGATTATAATTTTCTCTTCATATGCTTTCATTTCTTCATTCATATACTCTTTTACTTTTTTCAACTTTTCATCATATCCCATATATTTGTTTTCCAATAATAGACTTATTAAATTACAATTTTTTCCTTTAACCATTTAAGCATTTTATACAGATGTAATGAAACTACAAATACCACTGGATGTATAAGTCGTAAACAACCATCCTCTTCTGCTACATATAGTACATATCTTTTGACATGATTAAGACAAGATCCCCATATAAAGGAGAAGATAGAGCAAACAAGCTATATATTAAATATTCCTTAATACTACAAAAAAAAACTAAAAACTGTCGAAAAACACAAATAGCGGGCAAAAATCTGAGACAGCAAATAAAAAGACAAAACCAGTTTAATAAGCACTTTCGGAAAAGCTAGCACTTTTCCTTCTTCAGACATTTTAAAATCAATTAACTCGCATTATATACCTTTACTATGATCAATTAAGATCAATTAAGTTAAAATAGTCACGTTCCAAAAAATTTTTAAAGCTATAATACCATTGACAATAAATATATCTAATAACATTCCATATGCCCTTCAAATTTAGAAGAGCAGACGAAAAACCAAAGTTGACAAAACACATTTGATAGTTCGAAGCTTTAAGGAACTTCATAAACCTTTACTGTTTAAGAAAGAAAAGCTTAAATTATGTTAGTATATGCAATAGATCTAATACAATGGATGAAATAATGTAAGGTGGAACCAGCTTTTTTAGCGATATGCTCCAAACAAGAGCAAAGTTACACAGCATGAACTAACTCAAACAAAATAAAATAAAAATACTATTATTATAACATAACCTACTAAAATAACTCAAGTTAAGTGTTGTTAATGTATGAGCTAGATAAGTGCATACATTTGCAATCATAAAAAAACATAAATACCTAAAATCTAGTTACCTTTTCAAGGCCAAGTGTTTTAAAACACATTTTAAAGAGACAAACTCGTTTAGTCCTGGGGGGCATAAGCTACAGTTCTAATTTGCCAAAATATTCCTTAATACAACAGAGTTAAGCAAATAAACTTTTTTATTGAAAGAAAGTTTAAAAGACCTCCAAAAAGAACACATATTTTTGATTTTTTTCATAATGTTTTCTGACTGTTGTTGTTTTCCAAATGTAATGCCTAAAACCTTTATTTCTTGGGAGCTGAATTCAGTACCTTTGATGCTGCCTTCATGCCCTAAACCTTTACTTTTTTCTATGTTCAAACACATGCCACAATTCAACCTGCTTATAACATCTTCCATTCCACTGAAATGCATAGTAACTAGAAACATGTCATTTGCATATGATAACATTATAGGTATAGCAATACCTTCTTTGTTCTATATCTAACATTATCATCTACTAAATTAATACCATTAGTTTTTGCATTCATAACTAATGAAAATATAATGTTACTAAAAGGACATCCTTGCCTTATACCTTTTTTAATACTTATTTCTTCACTCAGCTATCCATTAATCAAAGCCTTAATTTTGTGTATGCTATAACATACACATTTCTTATTTCTGTACTAAAAGTAAAAGCTTTGAATATATCCCACAATACATTATTCTAGTTAACTTGTCATCATTCATAATCTTTTATATTTCTATTTAAAAGGCATCCACCATTTAGGCCAATTTTTATAGAACTGTCACATACTAATGTGATCTTCCCATAATTCTAACTTTCTTTTTTCACTTACCCATTTTACTACATTAATTGTTTGTAGACCTTTTCCTATCTTAACATTGATACCTTTAATAAATAAACATAAATAAATAAAAAACCTTATCTTTAAATTATATCCAGATAGATTTGTGGTCTGAAAAACCTCTGTCTAATCTACTTTCTTGTATTTCACATCCTTCTGAATGCAAAAAAAGTCTCTGCTCAATATATTCTTTTACTATATGTCCATGAATTGTTCTTCCATATTCTTACCTTCCCATACCTCATAATTTCTATAACTTTTTACATCATTCCCTTTCTTTTTGTTTCTCACTTACAACTAAAGTCTCCTACTATAATAACTTCCATATTAATAACAATGTAATTCAATATTAAGAAAACGTATCTTCTCTTTTTTAACTAGTTACATATGCATATAATGCAATTATTCTATAGACTTTTTCTCTCCATCTAACATCAATAACCATAATCTTACTCATTAACTTTATTGTAATATTAAGCACCTTAACTGTCTGTGAGGCTCCCAGCCCAGCTAATTGGAATTTTGTAAATAATTATATGTTATTTGTGGATATTAATATGATTCATATGCTTGTCTTACAAATATAAGAGAACTATATGTTATATGTATATTAAACTACTGGTGCAGAAGTATGTGTTGAACTTTATGCTCTGTACTGAGTTTCAAGAATGTAACCACAGTGTACCCTTTGAGTTTAATCCAGCAATGTTTCTCTTTACCTCTCTCTTTCACTCTTTTACCTATAGAATTTTTTTTACTATATTCCAGGTAGTATATTATTCGCCACTAACTTCACTTCCTTCTTCCATATTTAATTCTTGTTTTTTTAAGTGTCATACTTTTATCAACATTTTTGACTGTTTTTTTTTTTCTGTATTTTTTTCTACAAGACTTTGCACCTGTTCTTTTTCACTTACTACTTCCATAACCCCTTGAATGTGTTCATACACAGTATATTCATGTTCTTCTGCTGTACCTTCTTTACAATCCATCCACATATGACCTACCTTATTGCATTTATAATATTTAACTCAAGTTTTTTGCATCATGGCCTATCATACCACATATAAAACATTTTCTTTTTGTACAATCAGCAATCAAATGATCTGATTTTCCACAGTAGAAACAAGGTTTAGGTTGATCCCGATATTTAACATCACCTTTTTGACCATTTCTATTTATAACACTGGGGGTATGAATGATTTGATCATTTTCCAGTAGTAGTAGTACAACATTACAATCCAACCCCCCCAGTCCACAATCCTCTATTGGTGAAAACGTTATAAATGTCCAGTGTATCTTTACATATGCTATTTAAATTCTTTCAAAGTCAATTTTTCATCTTCTGTTCTAAATTAAACATGGACTTTCTTCTTAGTTTCTATGAAAAAAGCTTTAAATACACAAGTATCCCATGGAGTTCAGTCTTTCTGATTTTCTTAGTGACTCAAAAAATGTCCATTGCCTGACAGTTTTCAAAAATTATATCACAAAACGTTTATTTGTTTATATGAATGAAAGCTGTTACCTCTGTTGGAGAATTTCCTAAAGATGAAATAAAGTCCTGCCGTACCTCATGTCTTTCTATTTCTCTTTCTTCCTTAGGGAAAATCCTAACAGAATAACTTCTTCTTTGTTTCATAACAGTTTATTTTCATGATCCTTTTTGTTTCTTCCTTAACCATGGTATCTTACCATCTCCTGTTTTTTTGTATCAAAAGTACTGTTTTATTTAGAATTGTGCCCATGATATCTCCCCATTCCACACCATTGCCACTCTCAGGTTCACTTTCCTCACATAATTTCTCTAATAAACATCCTGCAACTCTCTGGACTGGAGAGTTGTAATACTACATCCCTCATCACACTGATTCTCTTCCTGGATTAGCTGCTGCTGGAAAATCTTTTCTGAATCTGGAAAATACTCACCTGCCCCTGTGCACTGTGCACCCTTCCACTGTTTCAAAAATATCCATAGAAGCCTCAGCTGTTTTTCTATCATAATTTCCAACCAAAGGGCATACATGTCTTCTATCTCAATTCTCCAACCTTAGACACAGATATAGAAGGCTCTACTGCCTTCTTCTCTCTGCTATTATCTCTCAGCACATTTTTAAGCTGATTTCAAGACTTGACCACCTTCTTCTGCTCCTATTCACAAAAAACTCTCTTGATTTCAATGCCGTAACTCCTTGTTTCTCTGAGCAGCATCCGCACCAGAAACAGAAGCAGGAAGTGTAACCACAAAAATGTTCTCCCTCACAATGAAAGTGTAGGGGAAGTTCCCTGAAGCCCTGGCCAAATTTCCTATAGTAGTATAAACACCACCTCGGGTCTCCCCTGAAAAGAGTACAACCCTAGTGGGCCTAACCCGGTCAACAAAGGATGAATAAAATAAATAAATTATGTCATGGTTTGTGGATGATTTCATTATTGGGATTGAGCACCCATGGCTAAGAGATCGCCAGTACTTAACAAAAGTAGATGTTTCTCCATATTGTCAATGCTAAATGCTTGTAAATCATAATTAGCCATATTCCCCCTACCCCCAAAACAGAAAATAAACAGATAGAGGGCCATGATGTCCAATATAAATGATTAAAAAAAGTGGTCATATGGGAATACAGTTGTCATCCAATATCGAGCAGACAACAGAGTTAAATATAAAACCTTTAATGCAACATGTCATGCATCACCTGACAATAAGGAAGCACAAATTGCTTCCATTTCTGTCAAGTATTCAAGCCTAAAGTATTATTTGTACTAAAACAGCTACATCATCTGATACTGATGAAGAAAATCATTGATTGTCTATGGCAAAAAAGACCCCCCAAAAAAAATATATCAAGAAACAAATGTAGAAAACTCTGTTGAAGGGGGCTGCAGGTACCAAATAATTGGGGATATGGAGCAGCTATCATAGGTAAACATTCTCTTCGGGCTCACAAGAAGCTTAAACCTGGTTTGAAGCAAACTATGGAACCCTGGATATTTACAGGAGTGGTTGAAAAGAACTTTGTGTGCTATTCAACAGGAGAGAAAGTCATATAAGTTCATTTGGGACACTTCAACCACATCCATTTACTTATTACAACTGTTAGAGAAAATACTGAACCATGTATGAATACCGCCATATCTAGTCATATATTGGCAGAAAGTTGAGTAATATTTGGGCCATGTGGACACAGAAAAGTAAGTATAATATTTATATTGTAATGTGGAAGTTATTTCTCTCCTTAAAATAAACCATTTGTATTCAGTTGCTAGGAATCACAGAATAGATCCTACTAACCCAGTTAGAGAGAAATGGAATTCACTACTTCATTGTTTATTACATGAAATGGAACCTGACTGCAAACTACACACATATGCAGATACTAACATTCCTTCTCTTACGCAATTTGCATATATATGTAATATTGACATACACTGCAATTTTCCAGAGATAGATTTAAGGATAGGCCAAAAAAATCAGAAGTGCTATTGTTGCCAAGTTGAACAAACGAATAAACTTTACATGATATAAATTGTAACAATCATACCTCTCAACCTCTCAGCACAAGAAATCTGGACATAGGCAGAACAAATAGAGGGACAAAGGCCCAAAATAGAGAGAAATTTGAAATATCATTCCTATAAACTTAGAAAGTTGCTGGAATAACAGGTTTTTCATTATTATGTATTTTCTGAAGAATATGAAGTCTGAAAATTAAATGTCTGTCATTATTTAGTATTATTTCTTGACATCAATCCTCAATGATTTGCCAGAAAAACAAAAATGTTATGAGGAACAGATCAAAAATATGAGACAAAAAATCTGGACATTTTGTAAAAATCTGGACAGTTGAGAGGTATGGTTACAGTATACAAGAACTGTGGGCACAGACAACAAAAAAACAAGATAGTCATCGCAGTTCACACTCCCGCATTATAGAGGTGTACATTTCTAGTTATTACATATTCCACCTCGTGAATGTACGCTAAACTCAACTCTACTCAAATGGATCAAAGTGATGATTTCCACCCTTTTAGTGACCATTTTTAAACATTTGATAAAAGTTGATCAGACTTGGAAGAAATATTTTCTAACCAAATTTTAAAGCCTTAGCACTAAGGTAGACATGTCCAACCTGCGGCCCGCGGGCCCCATGCGGCCCTCAGAGCTCTTCCATGCGGCCCTCAACCTCTAACTGCAACATTGATGTATGCATGCCCCAAAACACTTTTTTTGTTTTGTGTTTTTCGCTCCCGTGACCTGTAATGCTAATGTCGGTGTGCGCATGCACCAAAGCACCCTTCTAGTTTTGTTTTTGAGCCAAAAAAGGGTCAGTGTGTTTACGCCATTATTTTGCGCCGAACAATCAGTGTGTGTGTTCTCGCTGAAGAGGGACTCATGTATGGATTTGCCGCTGTTGCCTTTGAAAGGGACAGCAATTACCTGTGTTAATAGGCAAGTATGGAGTGAGTGAGTGCATGCATGAAAGCAGAATTCTGCCTGTGAAAGTAGAAGAAGAGTGTGTGTGTGTGTGTATGTGTGTATATGTGTGCATGACAGAGAGAGACGCACAAAGAGGCTAACAATGATCAGTCTACCTACTGAACACAAACAAGTTAGCTCACAAATATATCATACATTAAGAGTACACTTTCATTAAATTGCGGCTTTCCTGACAGGGAGAGTGTTGTATTGAACATGAACTCATACCTCTTAACTGTATGGATTTTCAAATAATGTCTGTATTTTTGCCTCATCTTCCAATTTGTGTCTTTTGCTTAGGAAATAAAAGTAGTCATCCTAGGTAATGCAGTTCCACGGAGTAAGAATGAGACAGCAGCCTAGGGTTAATGGGTCAGTAGTGGACTGGCTATGTGGGACTGTAGCATATAAAGTTGTATTGTTTTTTCAGACAAACAAAAAGGCACCTAGTACTGTTTTTTCATTGGTGGGTTCTAAGCAGTGGTAGATTGGGCAACAGTAAGCATGGCTTTGGTGGATCATCAATACTGGCAAATCAAGTGGGCACAATGTCATTTTTTAAATGTTGGGGGTTTTAGTGTGTATGTGTGTGCTTATGTATTGGGAGTGCTGCAACAGTAGATGATTATTAAAGACAGAGACTTACCAACTGTGGAGAATATGTTTCTTTGTTTCAAATCCTGATACTTGGGTACGCATGCCAAAGTAGATTTTTTAAGACATAGCTTCTTGCCATTTACAGTGGATGGATATTTACATTTAATGGACAATGTATTAGCGTGGGCCTGTGGGGTTCTGAAGGATGCCAAGTCTACCACTGCCAATGTCTTGTAAAGTGACCTGGAAATGGATACTGGGATGTTACTGAAAAAATATAGTAAGTGGGCTTAGAAATATAGTTTAATTAAACAAAGTGTACTTTCAATTTACAGGCCATAATTTAATTTATTTCAGGTAGTCCAGATACTGGTAGATTGTATACCATTAGGCTTAATTAGGGAGAGCTGTCATTCTGGGGAAACAAGCAGCCCTAGTTTCAGTGAAAGCTCTGTGGCTGCTTGCAGGTAGGAAGTTGCAGGATGTTGATGCAATGTGTTTTATTTATTATTGTTAATGCATTTGTCATTTCAAAGCATGGTTTTCTTTGATGCAAAAGAAGGCAGGACTGAATGAGCCATATAATGTTTAACTGCCAATAATGGGATGGAAAGATTATAAGTGATGTATAATGTTTGTAGCTACAGTTGTTTCAATGGTGTCTGTAATGCATAACTATTTTTGGGCCTGTGTCCCACTTTTATTTTTCGCTTTGTCCAGATTTCTTGCTCTAAGGTCGAGAGGTATGGTTCCATACTAAATCAAAAGTTGTATTTACCTTGGAAGACTTTTCGGCATAATTATGAAAAACAGAGCCTTTTTAATATCCCTGCTTATTTCCAATATAAACCGCCATGTAATCTTGCAAATAAACTTCTTATTAAGCTACTTTACTTCTTTTGGAATTGACAGGTATGATTCATCTGCTCGGACATAAGCATAGAGTGCTAATGTGAGTTTGATTTCTTGCAGGAGTCTGTGGTTTACATAATCACAATAACTTTTTGTGTGTTTCTGGGTGTGTAATCAATTTAACAGTTTTAAAGATGTTTTCCAAAAATAAATAAATATATAACAAATAAATAATCCTCTCTACACTTTGAGCTATTGACAAAGTCTGGGAATTTGTTTTTTTCAAAAGCGAAGGTCAGCATTACAGCTCAGTAAACTGTCAGTCTGTGAGTAACTTCTGCACAAATTATAATGTCTGAATGTCAAATGGCTTTAGATTGGAGGGAAGTTTATTTTTATTTATTTTATTTTATTTTACATTTGTTTCCCAGAAAAGTCCGACTGGACACAGGTCCATTTTCAGTGGAGGCCCGGGGAGAAAAGCTCCAAAAATAACACAAAACAATATAATACAATACATGAGAGAGAGAGACAGCAAATTATGGATGTAGTACTCATAAAATATGGCAGAGATTACATCTCGTAACAGTGAGAATCATTGAGGTACAGAATAAACTTAAAAACATTTCTTTTACAGTTATAATTACAGCAAGGCAAATATCAGTGAGTTAAGTTTTTAGGAGAAAGCTGTTTGTACATAGCTGAAGCTCTGAAACAATCTTTTGTTATGGATTAACCTGGGGATTGACACAAGTTATATGTTTACACCAGTCCGTTGTGTTGTGCTCCTGTATTCTCTGCATGTTGCTTTCTTTTCTCCCTGTGTTATTTGGTCCTTGCCTGCTATTATTTCTTCCTGTTTCCAAAAATGTTGAATTTGTTAACCAAAAGTCAGAATAATTTTAACAGGTTTTCTTATTTCAATCTTCAGGTTTTTGAATTTCAGACTTTCGGTGCATATGATTGATTGTTCACAGCTTTAGGTTGGGTCAGCAGGTAGTTTTGTCTGGTTTGATGGCTATAGGTTTTCTGGATTCCTGTGTGGTTTGGGGTTTGGTCTCTGTGTTGTTGTTGCTCTGCTCCCTGTGTTTGTGTGAAAAATTCTGGTGCATGCCATTGTTTAGCGCCTGTACCCTGCAATTTATTGTGGATCTGTGGAGAGTAATTTTTTGTTCTGTTTGAATTAAAAATTTCAGGTTTCTGAATGTTTAATTCCAGGTTTCAGATTCTTAATTTGGTAAATTTTGTTGTTTGATTAGGTTGCTAGGAGTATTCTGTGGGTTAGTGGTTTGGTTTGTTTGTGTTCAGTTGCTGGTGTTCTGGTTCATTTGCTCTGGTTGTCTGTCATGTGTGGTGTTGGTCTCTGCAGTCTTAATTTCATGCAGTATGTTTCTGCATTTGCTTTGAATTGTTCTGTTCTTGAAAATGAAGAATGTTGTTCTTCAGCTTCAATATTATTTTGACCTTTTTCTTTGAATTTCAAAAGTTTTTTTCTTGAAAATTTTTTTTTTTTTATATTTTTCATTATTTTTTTTCCCTATTTTGCCTAATTGTATATTTTATTGCTAAGGCTGAATTCACTGAATATGTTTGAGTTCACTAGGCTATCATGAGAATTTTTATGTTTTGTTTTTTGTTCATAGTCCATTATGTTTGTAGTTTGAGGTTGTGTTTTATTGTGAGCTGTATCATCACTAAATGTACTGAATGTTTTTTTCTTAAGTGCTCTTTCTTTACAAAGCAGGTGATGTGGAAAGTGGGTTTCATACCTGATTGTTGTGCTCTTGGACCTTGGGCTACAATGTATGGTGGTCTGACTATGTTTTAAAAATATAACTTTCCACTTTTACTTGGGCCCTGTTTGTACTATTTAACCCCCAACACATTTTTTTATTTTTCACTGTTTTTTGGCTTTTTCTTGTAATGTTGAATTGGTTTGAGATTTTTTATTTTGAGTGTTTTTTACAAGCAGTGCAGTTGAGTAGGGAAGTAGTGATTTGAGAGTGCCTTGACTAATAAACTATAGTGCTACTTTTGTTTAACTTGCTTTTACAGTGCTTTGTGTAGGGTCTCCAGGTTTGGTACGGGTGGGGGTTGATCTACTCCTGCTGGAAGATATGGGCTCATACACCTATAACTCCTGTTCTCCCACTATGGTCCATTTCCTCTCTTGCATATATTTTACTTATAAATTTTTTTAATGTAATATAGGCAATTTATTCCTGAGGGCACAATTTTATTTATTAGGGATGAAATTAATGTGTGATAAGGTGATTGCTAGCAGCAACCCACAAATTTCTTACCATTGATCCAATATGAAATATTTATTTAATTGCACTTTTTTACCGTAATATTATTTATGATTTTACTTGAGAAATTGTGCATTTACTGATAATGGACTGAGAAATTGTGTATGTATAATATAAGGTGGACTGTTACTGTTGTTTATATTGCATGATTACTAATAATGGTGGATTGGAATTGTGCAATTTAAATGGTGGACCGTGGAATTGTGCATTGTATATTTACTATATTGTTGATTGTGTGTGGTCTAATGTAAGAAGAATTTGTGATAAATGAGTAGAACTTTTTAGTTTTGATGCATTATTTATGATAAATGTTCTCCATTTTAACTGCATATGGTTATGGGTGCATATTACTGGAAAATAAAATAAAAGGAAAATATTTAAAACACCTCTAAAACACCTGTAACATAAACAAGGAATATAATGTTTTGTATCAAAAATGGCATATATGTTTCAAATGCACATGCACATGATTTTATCTGCCACTGGCATTAATCTTTTTCTGCCACTGGCAAATATCTTTTTCTGCCACTGGGTTTTCAATGTTTTTTCTCTGAAGAGTTTCAATCAAGTTTTTTTTTGTTGTGAGAGTCAAGGGCGAGATTTTGACTTGCTTTGTTTTTTTTCATTTGTAAGACTGCATTGCTTTGTTTAACAGATGACTTAGTGTTTGTAAAAGTAAAATAAAAGATAAGTTTCAGCATATACATTAGTCAGAAGTAAAATAAAAGCAGTATGCACATTAGTGTTTATGGTAATTGTCCAGCTCCCATCAATTTGTATTTTGGAATGGGCAGGGCTCCATTCAACCACCATACCAGCTGAACTATACCTCCCAACTGTCCAGATGAATAGATTTCCTGAACTTATCAGCTAACTGTCCAGATTTAAAAATCATAAAATTTGTTTCATTTGTTTTATCAAATGTTGTTTAATAAATAAAATAATAAATATTTTGTCATTTCATAAAAAATGCAAAGTAACATAATAGCCTTCAATCATCTCAACATAAACTCTATTAGTTAAAGTACTGGCTAAATTTTTTCATATAAATCAATTTATACAAGAGCAATTTTTAGTAGATTTACATGTGCTTAGTTCATATTTTTGAATAAATTCATTTAAATTTATAGAATTAGGCATAGCAAACCTCCCAACTTTTGGCTTTTTTGGCTCAAATTCCCCTCTTCCTCTCTCAAGGTTATAGCAAAATTGATTTTCTTAAGAAGGTTTACATTTTTTTAAAAGAAATAACTGTAAAGAAATAATATTTAACTTAACCTTAATATGCTGTAGATATTTTGTCAGCTGCTCAGCTGCCTAAGGTAACAGTAATAATATTAAAGTTTTCTCCTTCTTGAGGCACAGCAGCTGTATTGTGTGTATTTTTTTCTATTTTTGTTTTGTTTGTTTCCATTTTATTTTTTTTTTTTGTGTTTTTGTTTTTTTAAGTTGTGACAACAAACTAAGAGTGAGTGAGTGACAAATGAGAGAATTTTGATTCATTCAGAGACATTTTTTTTTCATTCATAAATTCATACTAATGCAAATTCTATATTCAAGACTTATTAGTTTATTATTTTAAAATTTGTCCTTATTTTTTTATTTTGTGTCCTTTCTGTGTATGACTTTGTCCAGATTCTTTTTTGTGTCTTGAGAATGAGTTGTTTGGTCAGGTGCTTATGAGAGATGTGTCCAGGTTTCAAATTGCAAATTGTGACATGCTTGTGTGACATACTCACTCCCATGTGGAGAACATGGGATGTGTGTAGGAGGCAAGGAGTAGTTGAGAGGATGAAGGGGGATGACACACTGCACTAGTACAGTACTGGCTTGATTTTACTCCTTGATTTTGCAGAATGGTCTGGTTGAATCTGTTTCTTTGTAATTATTTATTTTTGCTTATTACACTTATTACTCAGATTAGACTTAGTGCCTGTTGCTCTGTGTTTAAGTAGCAATGCTTTAATGACCATAAGGTAATTTGTCTGAGAAACACATGATGCAAGTAAGCTGTAATAATTTTTTTAAAAGCACTGTTAAAAAGAATTTGCTTTTTTTTGTGCCTTTCTGTTGTTGCCATGACTAGATATTGACTAGCCTTGGGTATAAGCCTGGGTATATTCGGGATTTTTAAAATTATCAAAAAAAGCTCATTACACTTGTTGATCTCTACAGACTACTGTAATGACCCCGTAAAAACAGAATGCCAAATGCCAATCATGTGTGGCCATATCCCTGTACAGTAATCCTTTAAAGCTTGTTTCTTGTTTGTTTTTTTTTTTTTTTTTTTTTCATGTTTTCCCATGAAACAAGTTGTCAGGCAGCAGGTTTTTTTTGGATAAGAAACATTTTTTTTGGGGGGCACACATATAGATTTTACTTTTTTCATGTTACTTGGTTATTTTATAAAAGCTGAATATATATAATTATAACTTATAATTGCAGGGAAAGAGAAGTGGTTTTTGAGTGCTGCTTTTTTCTTATCTTTGATTTTTGATACTTGATTTTGTAATCTATTTAAAAGTAATATTATTTTTTTTGCCTCACAACCTTTTGTTTCCATCTAGATATTATTAAGTAAGCTATGCAGCAGTGCATGCAATGCATTGAAATATTATTTATCTTCTTATTTTTGTTTTGTCTTGATTGGACTTTTCATAATGATGTTTGCCACCCATTAATAGCGGATTAGTTTTGTGTTTTTTTTTGTGGTTTTGTGCATCTGGTTCCTTTCCACCCCCCCCCCTCCCCCCCCCACCACCATCAGCCCTCTCCCCCAGCCCCTGTGATTTGAAGTCACCAGCCGCCACTGGTTTGCACCAGTATGTACCATTATAGTTTATGGTTTTCTTATTGATTTACTTTTTGCCGAGCAGTTGTTTGTTGATTTATTGATGGTCCTTTTGGTGGCGGGAAATTATATGGATGAATCCATTGCTATTATGATTTTTTTTTTCAGATATTTTGACTTCCAGACAATTTCATTCAGTGAGTGGGTGTCATGTGATTACTGAGGTTGCCTATTTTACAAGTAGGGGCTTGTGTGTGTGTGTGTGTGTGTGTGTGTGTGTGTGTGTGTGTGTGTGTGTGTGTGTGTGTGTGTGTGTGTAAGAGAGGGAGATTTAATATGCATACTGAATATAATTTTGCAAATGGAATTCTTGCTTAAACATGCCCCTCTTTTTGGGCAACTAGACTTGAGTAACTAATATTAGCTCTTAGCCATCTGGCTAGGAAAGGTTAGTATGTGGATTTTCCATCTGGTTTGATGAAGGCTATGCTACTTACCCAAGGATTACATTTATGGCTATCCATCCAGCCATCGTGTTGCTGAACTACATTGTTTGATAATGAGAGGAGCTTTTTACAGAAGTTGAAGGTTTTTGTGTCAAGAACCTGTCCATAAAAAGTGGCTTGTTTATGTTGCAGTGAAGGCTGTGGTCTTTGTAGTGAGCGTTTTAAGTATAACCAGTATTTCTGAGGTAGAGGAAGTCTCTTAAGGCAGGATCTTTCTTAGCCTGGAAAGCAAGCCAATGATGAAATTTATAGGGGCCAGTGAGAGACAGAGGAAAGCAAGAAGCTTTTTAGTCTGTTTGGATAACTACGTGAACTTAGTCCTTTGAACTTTTTTGTCAGAAATGGTTGTAGTCTTCCTTTTGGCAGGGTGTTTTGCTGAGGCACATGCCAAAAGGGGCAATGCACTCAATAATGGCTCTTGTAAAGGAAGAATACAGGGATGTTATGACCTCCTTGTCCCTGGATGAGATACCCTTACTAATGAAGTGGGCCATGTAAAAAGCTTTCCTTACAACGGAGACAACATGGTGGTCAAAAGTCAGGTTTCTATCAACCTGGGTGCCCAAGTACCATATGACTTATTGCGTGCTTACAACGTTGTTATTAATGTGATCATTTGTGGGGACATCACTCAAAGGGGATGATGATGCATTTTTTGGCATTTAGCTTGAGGCCATATTTCCAGCACCAGTTATTTGTTTGGGTGAGACCCTCTTGTAGCTTATTCAGAATTGTTTTATTAAGTCAGTAATATGAATTCTTTACTTTATTGCAAATTTGTTGGGTTATTTTTGTGGATTATAGTATTGTAGGACTGCTGATGTTGACATTTTACATAGTTGGACTGCTGGAATGGTTTTCCCAGTGAGAAATGCTAGTGCTGTAGTGAATATATGTTTACTGGTAAAAAAAAAAATATATATATATATATATATCTATATATATATATATATATATATATATATATATATATATATATAGATATAGATATATTAACTAAGATGATAGAGTTAACTGTTAGATTAGAGAATTACAATTATAATGAGAATTAGAATTTTAAGGCAAATATTAGGCATTTATTACATTTATTCATTGTTCAAATGCACCTACAGTACAGCCAGGAGGTCGACTGTGGTCTTCCGGTGCAATGAAAGAGTTAACTATATGGTATATTTTATATGCGGCCCTAAGACCATTTCTGTTCACTCAATGCGGCCCTAGCAAGCCAAAAGGTTGGACACCCCTGCCGGGTTAGCACATGGTCAGATAAATTCCTATAAAGAAATCTGTAGTCAGAACCTTCGTCAGTTTTTCTGCTTTTATGCTGTAATGACTTTTAATTATCTATAGTGAGTATTATTTTTGGTTTGATTTCAAAAAGTTTAAAACAAGATTACAATTTTCTATAACATATGGCAAGTTCATTGGTAAAGCTACAATGTTAATCATATAAAGATGTTTCAGTCCTTCATGTGAAAACATTAACAAACAATTCCTGCTTATTTGAGTTAAATGTACATCAATTTTTCTTTTAGCTGATCTCAGTTGTTCTTTCTGTACTCTATATAGTTGCTAGATATCTTTCTAGATATAGCAGTGGTAAAAGTACTTGAACAAATTCTGACTCATATATTGGCTATCATTTGCTCATTGAATACATATATACATATATCCACCCCCAACACACACACAGACATATATTTATATACATATACATGCATTTTATATTTATTTATTTGTATTTGTTTACCTAGAAGGTCCACTGGGCTACAGTGAGCCTATTTTAAGTGGAGCCCTGGAGAGAAAAGCTCCGCAGTTTAATGAACAATACACAATATAATAATGACAGTACATAATCTTACAATATACAATACATAACATACAATACAGTAAAGTACATTAATATGAACAGTCTAATACAGTAGGAGGGTGCAGATGACCATTAGAGTGAGAGTACGGTATTACCATAGAGTATTAAGGATATAGTGGTTTACACAATTAGTATATAAGTATAATTACTGGTAAGCGATTAACACTTATGAAGTTATAAGCTTGACTATAGGTGATAAATATAGCAGAGAGTGCCATCAGTATAGTTAAATAGTAGTTAAGAGATAGGAAGAGTTATGTAAGAGTAGTGATCAAATGAAGGTGAGGTAGTATAGAGTCAGGTTTTAGGAAGTGCCATTTTTGCACATGTGCACTGCCAGATAAAGCAAAGGTGTTGCCTTAGGGACTTTTTAAAGTGAGCTGGATTTCTAGTAGTCCTAAGTGATAGTGGGAGGGTATTCCATTGTTTAGAAATAGTACAAGAGTAGAGCAGCTGACCAGCTGAGAGGTTTGTTTTTTCAACATTCAGGAGGACTTGGTTTCAGATTGGCGAGGTCTATTGGGATGGCACAGAGTACGTAAAGAAGAAAGGGCAGAGCAATCTAATGGTTTGTATATAAATTTGTGTGCAGTGGTTAATTGTAAATATGTAAGATAATGTTTAAGTTCTAGTCAATATAGTTGGCATAATGAGGAACAATGGTGTGATGAAAATGTTGCATTGGTTACAGATTTAGCAATTTTATTATAGCATGTACCTAGTTGGGATTTCAAAGAGGAGTATATATCGGTAAGGAGAAGGGTACCATATAGTAGAGATGATCAGAAAGGAAGAGGCTGGGGACAGTTTTGTGCAGTTTGTTGAGGAAGTACTTGTGTCTATAGAGGACGTCCAATTTTTGATATGTTTATTTTTATATTAATGTGAATATGCAGGTCAAAAGTTAGGTTTTCATCTATGATGACACCTATTAGTTTTGTATTTGGAACAACTTCAATGATAGTGTAATTTTAGGAATGAATAGTAAATCCATTCTTGTTTAGGGTAGTGGGGTTTTTTAGGGGTAAATAGCAGGAGTTCAGTTTTGTTGGGGTTTAGGGTGAGATCCAAGTTTCAGTAGAAGTGAAGGCATGTTGGGTGAGCTGTTGCAGTTCTGATATGGACTTGACAGTGCAGATGATGGTAGTCATCTGCGTCTTGGATGACGGTACCTTGAGTAAGACTGTGGTGAAAGTTGTTTACGAAAATGCTAAATAAAAGATGGGGGCAAGAATGGATCCTTGGGGAACACCTGTGGTTGTATTAAGAAATTTTGAGAAAGAATGTTGCCACTTGGTGGACTGTTGCCTATTTCTGAGGTACTCTGAGAACCAGTTTAGAGTTGGGGGTAGGATACCTAAGTTAGAAAGTTTAGTGAGAAGAAGGGGCTGGGAGACCATATAAAAGGCCTTAGAAAGGTCAAGAAATAGCGAATTAACAATTTTACCGGTGTCTCCGGCCTAATTAACTGTGTCCATGAAGGAGATAAGAGCTGTAGTAGTACTTTGATCAGGCCTAACACCATGCTGAGTAGGAGAAAGGATTTGGTTATGAAGCAGATAATTAAGAAGCTGAGTGTGAATGTATTTTTCTAATATTTTAGAGATGGGTGAAAGGATAGGACAGAGAACATATGCTTTTTTCCAGATTGTAGGTGCATAGGGCTCCTGAATAGATTAAGAAGTATGCTGATAGGATAAGCAATAGATATGGCTGATATTTGTAGGAATCCTGCAGGTAAGTTGTCAGGCGCATTGGTGCCAGTTTAAGAGGAATTTTTTTTATAGTAGAGGTTGATGTATGTGAGAAAGAAAATCTGGGTAGTGAGGGATTAGCAGTATTTTGTGAAGATGGATATGTGGGGGTGAGGTTTATTTGTGGAAAGGTGGCAGTGAGGTTAGCTATGATATTAATGAAATATGAGTTAAAGAGTGAGGCTATTTCAGTGAGTGTTTTATCCCGATCTGGAGAAGGATTATTATTTGAGCCTGGATATAGTAAGGAATTGATTGCACTCCACAATTTTTGGGGGATTTGCTTATGTTTGTTTTGTAGATTAACGTAGTCTTTTTTTATTTTTTATCACTAGACATTTTACTTGCTTATGTAGTTGTTTATATTGTGTGAGGTCAAAGGACCAGGTTCCGTAATTTGCAGTCTACTAAGAAAAACTATCAGTAAGGTAGCAGTCCTGACTCAGGTAAAATTATGAAGTACTAGTAAAAAGTCCATTAACTTAAAGGAGTGTAGCTTATGTAGAGGTAGAGAGACTGGAAAAAGGCAGGAAATCAAATAAATGCTGATAACTAAAGTTAGACCAGCATAAACTGCATGACAGCACAAAATAATGTAGAGGAAAAAAGTCTGAAAGGTGGGAGGGATGAGAAGTAGACGAGAAGGGGGGGGGTCTGAAAAACTTGTAAGTTATAGGAGAAACAATATATTACAATTTTCTATTCCTAGTATAAGAGTCTAGTGCAGGTTTAAGAAAGGTTAGACAGAAATATGGAGGGGGGGGGTAGAATACCAAAAGGCCCAGTGGTGTGCTGTGCTTAACAAAAGAAGCAGAACTTAGAAAATACATCCATACATACATACATATATATATATATATATATATATATATATATATATATATATATATATATATATTTACACACACACACATATACTGTGTGTGTGTGTGTATATATATATATATATATATATATATATATATATATATATATATATATATATACTGTATATCTATATCTATATATATATATCTATCTATATATATATATATATATATATATATATATATATATATATATATATTATACACACACACACACACACACACACACATACATAAATAGACAGACAAACACATACACACACACACACACACACACACACACACACACACACACACACACATATATATATATATATATATATATATATATATATATATATATAGGGGTCCCCTTCGAATGGTCGACATTTTACAATGTCGACATTCATATGGCCAAAACGATATGACCAACATTTGAAATGTCGACCATGTGGAACCGGCATCTCCCTACAGCGTGGAATGGAAAGATTTCCACTTCTCTACTGTATTGCAATCTCGGAGTTGGAATATTTAAGTTCTGGGGGGTGTGGTGGGCGGAACCCCCTATGGGGGGGGTGCAGGGGGCGAAGCCCCCCTGCTAGCAGCATTAATTTAAGTTATTGTTTTTTTTTTTATGTTCTACTTGTATGGTCGACATTTCAAATGTCGATCATATGGTCTTGGCGATATGAATTTCAACATTGTGAAATGTTGACCATATCAAGTGGACCCATATATATATATATATATATATATATATATATATATATATATATATATATATATATATATATATATACATATATATACCATGTATATTTATCATTCTGAGAAATTGTATATAATTATTGACAATATTACTATGTTATTGATATTTATGAAATGTACTTCTTTAAGAACAGCAACATATGTCATCACTGTGTGCTCAAATAAAGGGATTGAGTGTAATAGTATGGTAAAAAACAACACACTTTGTCACTGTAGGTTAAAATAAACAGACTTCCAACACAATTTTTCTGTTCCAAATTTTGTAACATCCCCCATCACACATAACAGTATATTTCATTACTTGTATTCGGCTTCATAGCTAGCCTTGAAAAACTGTGCTTCTTCGAATAGAGCAATTAGTTGCTATGGCTATGAGTCTGGCCAGAATAAGGAACAATGAGTTCAGGATAGTATGGGTAAATACCTTCAAGAGCATGGAGTCTTTGTACATAACTGTGATGCTTACAAAGAAGATGAAAATACAGACCACTTGGTTTTTTTCAGTTTCCACATGTATAAAGTATTGTTTGCCAATATTTACAGCAATAACTATATTTTGATACAGAGCATCTCAATTTCTTACCCTAGATAGGTTTCAAAAATGGAACAGCAATATGCATGTGAAACTATTAGGTGCCATTGTCAATAATAGTGAAACTGAACATACCAAAGACAGATTGCTGAAAAAAGAACATTACTGATGCTTTCTGTTTAAAGTCTTTTAGGGAAGCATTATTATGGAGGGCTTCAAGGCAATGTGGCATGCTACAGTAAAACAGACTCTCACTTACAGTTGTGGCAGGTAGCACCAGAGTATCCTGTCCCATCGCAGCTGCATCGGAAGGTGTCCCATGTCTGAGTACACTTGCCACCATGTTCACAGTGATTGGGCACACATCTATTAGGAAAAGAGGAGGGGAGACACCAATCAATTCAAAGATTAATATGCAGCTCTCTCATGCATCTACATAATGCATCGCATCAACAGCCAGCTGTGTTAGTACAATAATTAATCCTTGTTGCTTTCAGTAGATTAATGAGACTCCAATGTAATTTGCCAGCTGTAAAAAAGATGATGTATTGCTGGTCTTGTATGATCTTTTCTCAGAACAAACAGTACATATAAATTTAGACAACATAGCATATTAGCTGTTAATGAGCCCCTGTTTAATATAAATATATTCTCACATTATCTCAAGCTGTTTGTAACTAAATTAGTGCTACATCCACAAATATCAAGCTAAGTGTTTGTCTATGTACTGTGCTTGTTTATTTTAGTGTGATTTCTAGGGTAAAGTGAAATAACAAGACAAGCAATTCTCACATGTTCATCTAATGCCAGATCTGTTATTTCTAACAGCTTCTCAGTCATTTTGTTTTAAAATTAATCAAATCAGACAGTCCTAAGTGAAGGCATTTATTTGATTTTATAGCTACTGCTGAGACCCAAAATGCTGCCAGTGTATTTTATGCTGCCAGAGGGAGAAATGGGAGAATACAAAACACAGGATCAGAAATTTCACACCAAGGTTTTCATTATATTTCATTCAAATGTTTCTGACTATTCTGAACCACTTAGTTCCTAAATTTTGTAACAGCATAGGATTTTTTAATGTTTTTTTTTCCATTGCTTCTGTAGACTGCAAATAAAACCTGTAGTTGTTGTGTCTTTCGGCTTTTTCCCGGTTACGGGTTGCCACAGCGGAACTCCGGTCCGCTAATGATTGGCAGTAGATTTTTACGTGCCAAGTTGCCAGCTCTGACGCACAACCTTCAATGAAGGTATGCCCATTCACGCATGTCTCTACACAGAAGACGGTCTAGCTGACAATCGAACAGGACAACGTCATACTCTGAGGTGACAACGTTACCGCAGCACCACCACCGCAACCTGTAGCCTGCATTAATAATGCAGCTACTACATTCCATGATAATTTGCTCCTTATTAGCACATGAACTTTCTCTTTTAATCTCTTTCGTTTGCTAAATAACTAGGTCATTTACACCTCTACAACTCACAGTAGAGTTCAGTACCTTTCTCAGGTACTTAGTAAGTATATCCTTTATTAGAGAAGTTAATTCAATCAAATTAACTTGTCATGTGCAGCATGACAGGCTCAGAATCTATACATATAAAGAGGCTGCTGAAGTTTCATGTTATGATTCCAGAAACTGTACATGTAGATATTGCCACAGAAGTCCCAGTTAATTACTGATGTGTTTACTGGGAATGTCAGAAAACTATTATGGTCTATCTATACCAATAGTCTGGATACATTTTTGGGGAGCAAACTATACATCTAGAATCTATATCAGATCTAAACTGATGAATGCAATGATCTGATTCAATGATAGGTAGCCTAGTATCAAATATATTTTATAAATGTATACTAAGGATGGAGAATCAAAAGTGTAGGAGACATGATATAAGTTAGGAATTTATCCTTTATCTGTAAATGATATAAATTAAAGGATGAGCTTTGTACTCAAGTTTCTTCCATCCTGCATATAAAAAGTCAGCATGTGAAGAAAGCCTGCCAGTTTGCCTCATGAGAACACAGAAGTTCTAGGTTATGCATAATGATCAGAACTACATTTTAAGTGAGCATGTATACATGTGAATGCGTACACAAACATGTGTGAGTGTGTATGTATGTGTGTGTGTGTGTGTGTGTGTGTGTGTGTGTGTGTGTGTGTGTGCGCGCGGACGCGCGCGCATGTGTCTGTGCATGTGCATAAGTATCTGCCTGGGGGTATACAAGGTTGCTTTACCATCCCTGAAGTAGCTTGTGCTGGGCCACACAGGACACGTCATGTAACACTACTGGAAACACTGACACTCACTCATCTGAAATTAACCTGGTTACAGCCAGCAAATATTAATTTTCTGCAAGCAGGCTAGGTTCCTGTACAAGCCCCACAATTCTTGGCAATTAATTCAATGCCCCCCTATCAGCAACATCCCCAGCTCTCTTTTGCTTTGACATAACACAGTGACTGAATATAACTCCTACTCTGTGCCAAACATATAATAAATGTGATTTCGAACCATATTTGTGATGACTTTATTAATGCAGTTTCATCTCTCATGAAGGTCCAGTTGTACAGTGAGAAAATATTTTAATAACTTTGATCTTGTAATGAACCTCCAGTACAGTTTGTTCCCCTCATTTATTTCTCAGTTATACTCGCAGCTGTTAAGTCTACTGTTCTCATTCTGTGCTTTCAGAAAATGCTTGTAAGCATTTGTACTGTCACTCATCAGTTCCTTTTGTCAACAATTCTGAGTTCATTCTTAGGACTCCAAATGTCAGTCAAAACTAAAACTGAAGTATTATACATGTGTTTAAGCTTAAGCCTGAAGCATGGCATAGATGATCTCTTCTAGTCAGGGAAACAACAATTACATTTGCCTGCTGGTGAAAAAGAGGACCACAAAGCATCATGGGAGGGGATGGCTGAATCTGTAGTCCAGATGTGAGAGTTTAATTTATACTTCAAACAGGTGTTGGGAAAGTACTACCAAATATCTTATAGTCTGACTAAATCATGAAAATAAAAAATGGGATTACGAACTACTTTTATCCTGCTTAGAAGAATTAAAACAGTGTTAAGAGAATCTAAAGAGAAGGAAAGAGTTGTGCTATGGAAGTGAAAGCTATAGTGATTATGTCTATCACAGAGGTTCATTTATTTATTTTTTTTAACATTTGTTAGAAAAGTAGGTAGGCAGGTTGGTCTGAGGACCCATTTCAACTATGACCTGGGCAAACTAGACAAGTAGAGACTACAGAGAGAAAGACACAGCTAAAATATATACAGTACAATATTATACAGATAATTACATTTGCAGGTACAAATAGACAAATAAAATGCATTACTGCAATCTAAAGAGTGAGGTAACATACAGATGTAAACATGCATATATCACTTTCCTAAGCATGAATGAGAAATAAGCATAACATAAAGGTTATTAATGTCTTAGTTGCACAATAGATGTATAAGACACAACCATGCATAACAAGGCATTCTGGTAAAAAAATAATTATAGGTGAAGAAGAAGAATTTGAATTAACATGTTGTGCATGGTGGAATAGAGGTTAACTTGCACCTCTGTAGTAGATACATTTGGTTTCTTTGAGTAGCTGGGAATGTAGAGAGGTTTTGTGTGATGTGAGATTTTCAGTTCAGTTAATATCTTCAGCAGGCAGGGCCTAATTTTGAGATGGCTGATTTACAACTGGAAAGGATGAATTGTGGCTTATTCGGTTGAAGAGAGTTAGAATTCAGAATTGGGAAGAAGTTTTGACGTACTGTATAGTTTGTTGAGAGGAAGATGAGGACAGCAACTGAAATTTAGATGTTTGAAGGAGAGTGCGTTAATGAGTAATGAAGTTACCATTGGTAGGCAGTGTTTTATTTAGGGTAATTCAGTAATATTTAGGTTTGCAGGGAAGGTGATCTAATAAGCAACCCATATAAGCAGTATATTTATGGCAATGGAACACCTGGCTTCCTAAGTAAGCATATGGGAGATTCTGTAATGTAGTTTTAGTTGAGCTAATAGTATATGTATTTTGGTTTCAATATATCTATGGAATAAGAGGTGTTAATCAAAAGGAAGAAGGTACCACAGGCTCAGTAATGGTGATGTGTTTTTGGGTATTGTAACTTCTACTGCTTACCAAACAGATGCTTTTGAGCTCACCAAAATCCCCATGCCAGTACACCTAGCTTCTAGTGAAAATTATTAAGAAAAAAAATTAGATGATGGGTTCATTGTGTGGTTGTTTATTGGCTTGGGATTCACACGGTTCTTGGTCTGGTTCACAGCTGGCTAAGTATCTGGACTGCTATAAGTAATTAACAGGATAAGTCATCTATCTCTCTTCCTTCCCATGTAGCCCTCAAAGCTGCTCAACTAATTAAACAGAAAACTAGTAATCCTTTCTCCTTACAGGCATGCACACTATCACCACCACCTTCAGTTCAGTCATCACACCTACCCAGCTGTTGGCATTCATGCTCAGCCTGAGCTTTATCCCCTTGCAGACTATGCTACCATTGTCACTTCTCCAAAATCTCTGTCTACTATAAATGTAAATGCATTCTCTGCTATATGCAGGAGCGGCCTAAGGTCAATTGGTGCCCTAGGCAAAAGGACTCCATGGCAACCCCCACCACACCACCCGGTGCCCCCATCCTGGTCTACCTACACCAAATAAATACTGGAAAAGTCCCCCTGCTAGAGTGGCGCCATAGGCGGCCACCTAGTTGGCCTATGCCTAAGGCCGGCTATGGCTATATGCTCTACTCTCCACTCTATATTTCTTTGAAGAACAGTTGATGTAATTGTCAAGCTACCTACATTCATCTTCAATCTATCCCTCACCTAAGGAATTGTTCTCCCAAGAGTAAAACATGCCACCATCTCCTCTCTTAAATATTCCCTCCCAAAACTCTGAAATATTTTAGAGCTTTCTCTAGCCTATGTCCAATGGCTAAATTATCTGGGAAAAGAACTATACAAGCAAATTCTCAAACATATAAAGAGGTGTGACCTTTTTCTTCAGGCAGACAACATGGATTCAAAAATGGGTTTAGCACTACCGCTGCCATTTTAACACTCACAGACTGAGTCTACAGCAACACTAATATAGGACTAATTACAGCCAGAGCTTTCACGATCATGAATGAGGGCTTTTGAAATGTTAACCCACAGTTTGCTTGTTACCAAATTTAGAGAAATTTAACTTTTGTGATAATATAATTAAATGGTTTCAAAGTTACCTAAAAATAGAACATATAAAGTTTTTGCCAACAACCATATTATTCTGGCATCCTCAACAGCAGTGACCCTCAAGGCTCAGTATTAAGTCCATTCTCTATTCATTAAAAAACTCACTGAAGGCCTCCAACAAATAGATCTCACATCGTAAACTTATGATATCCACCCAATACAATAAATGCCCCTCACAAATGAGATTCAACAGACCTTCTTGGATCTGTGAATCAACCATGAAAATAAAGAAAGAAAGAAAGAAAGAAAGAAAGAAAGAAAGAAAGAAAGAAAGAAAGAAAGAAAGAACTCACAAACTACCTGACCTTCCAAACATTATAGTTCAGATACCCAACATAGTTTTATTTTGTTTGTGACAGAATACAGAAAACAAGGGTTTATTCTAGACCCCCTCATTATCTTTCTCTGCAAACACTGATAACATAGTTACTAAAACACTATAAAGCTTGAATAAATCTGCTCCATCAATCTGCTCACATTGTCCTTGTTAAAAATATCTTTGTCCTCAAACTGGTACATGGGTTTTACTGCTAATCTTTCACTCTACTTGTATTAGTCATGGAATACAAATAGCAGAAAATAAAATGTGTCAATTTGCTCAAACAGCAGATGTGTACTCTCAGCTATGTCGCTTACTAAATCAACTCAGTTTGTTCCCAGAAACTGAACGATCAACATTCCTTGTAGGCATACAACTACATAAAATACTAAAAGAGTATTACCACCCACCTATGAAAAGAAACCTTCCTTTAAGAAAACCAGACTACTGCTTAAGATACACCACAATGAAAGCAATCCCCCTCAGCCAAAAGAATTATCGGACAGCATGTTTTCTCCAGACTAGTTTCAGCTTTATGGAATAATACCCACACCAAAACAAAGGGCTTACACTTCCTTCCAAAATTCAAGACAATACTGTCTGAGCATCTCGATCACGAAACTTCATGTAAATGCTTTAAAGATAATGACGAAAATATGCAACCCAAATTTTCCCTCACAAATTATTTTCTACTGCTGGAGTCTCAGAAATGTATTTACTGCAGAAATTATTTTCTATGACTATAGGAGTTAAAAATGTATTTACCTTTACTGGTATATAATTTTATAAATCCTAACAATTCATGTTTGCACACTAGCTGCTCTAATCTGTAACAGCTGTCTTGATGAAATATTTGTCGATATCTAGGTACTTCAGAACAGGGCCAGGAGGTGGAATCCCTTTGGTAAAACCATGCTGCATATCACAGTGCTGTACTCTTTAACTATTCTAAGAATTTGTGAACACTCCTGTTTGTTAAACCTGCTTTAATTGATAACAGCTAGTTATAACTCTATCTCATTTCAGTTGTGGGGTCAAGCATTTTTGCTATGCACTGCACCCTTTACCTATCATGTGAAACTCTATCTATGTTTTCATGTATTTCAGCAGCTGTACGGCATGCCAGTTTTTTGTAACTGTAAAGATTCTTTCCAACGAGGCATCCTATCCATTTACCCAGTCATAAATAAATACCACCTTCAGTTACTCAATCATAAATAAATACTACCTTCACATCTAATGCCTGCTTTGTGATAGGCAGCATGGTTTTATCAAAGGAATTCCAACTCCTGGCCCTTCCTAAAGTACATAGAGATCAACAAACTTGGCAAACCAGTCATATTTGGCCTCACAATGAAATATAATACAAGGAGATGTTCTTCAGTTCTGCACACACTATGCACACATAATTGAAGAAAGGCTAGTCACTGTATGCTTGTTTAACTTTATGTTTGAAAGAATATCACATTGAGTCAAAGTGAAATGCTATGCTTTCAGATAATGGTCCTGTCATCAAAATGATGCTGCAAGGATTCATTATGTCATTAGCGACAGTAAAGACTGTGTCAGGTATCAAAAGCAATCATTTAGTATAGTATGTAAATGCTGTTCTGCCATTATGTTCATCCGTGGACTACTAAATTGCTCAATAGTAACTTGATGGCTAACAGACATTGAAGCCTGTTTCTTATTGGCTGAAAGATGGTTCAGAGTCCAGGGGTTTCTTCTTAATACGTTGGCAAAATATTACTGTTTGAGGATGAGAATATTAGAGATGACAGAACCCCTTGTTTGTCTCTGTTACTAAGACCAGTTATTGGTCCAAAACTGTTTTCATAGCATTGTACAAATTCACAAATCAATCAAATATTAGTGGCCTTATATTAGACACACCATTACTTTATTAGTGAGGGTTGATAGTGGGTAATGCAGGGCACAAGCCTGCTAGTTCTAATGTTTAACTGTTTTGAGACACTGTTTAGTGGTATCCTAAAACTTAAATCCACTATTTCAGAATTGCAGGTTTTATTGGTGGTGATATCACAAAAGAAGCTATAATCAATTTTGTAGGTATTACAGGTCTCTCTTTCTGCAGCTATATTAATATCTGTATGACTCTGTATTGAGGTATAAAGATTTAAGAGCTTGTAGCCATCAGAACCTTTTGGTACTTAATTTCCTCAACCAGAAAACGAAAGTAGACATGCAGCATTTATGATCTTCATTCTTTACAAATCTATAGACTTCAATGAACATTGACACATTTGAGTCAGAGAGAAAGAAAGGGTTACATGCTAGTGTACACTCATACCAGGAAAGGCAATGGCTGCCATTCTTATTTACTATACTACTCAACAGGGCCTCATTCAACATACCTGCCTTCAAAACTACTGGCTGAAACTTAGTAGTTGTTGAACATGGTGCTTTAGTAATACAGTTGTCTGCTTATATTATGCTTATATTGTCTAGCTGCACTCATTTTAAAACTTAAGTTTTAATTCACACAGTTCTATACATAATGCAAAGAAAGAACAAATAAAAAACGTAGACATCACACTCCACTAATTAAAAAAATATATGTAGAAAGGTATTTGTCTCAAAAATATGATTATTAGTTTCTTTTTTATCAGAAATTACATGAAGTGATTCTAGGTCTAGATTCAATAAAGCCTACACTGAGTGTATACAATATGTATTTAAGAACATCCCTACCACATTTTTGGGCTTTCTAATCACTCAGAAAGATAAATGTACATGTAGTCTACACGTTGTGGTAGCCTTTATGAATCCCTGTCATTATTTAAAGCTTCAAGAATACCAGTAGGAAAACTAAAATTAGGAAGAATGTGTGCATTATGCCACTGATATCTGTTCACTCAGAATGGTGTGCGCTTAGTGTAGGTGTTATTGAATCCATGAGTCTGTTTCTATTTTGAGAGAAGAACTGTCTGACTGCAATAAACAAGAAAAGCTACTGATGCAGTTCTAGAAATTATATAAAATTCAGCTAACTACCCAAACTGATGTTCTACAATATTGCTTTGAAATATGATTATTTGCTCCCCCATGCATCAGAGTCGTGCATCACTTGTAACACTGCAGCCCTAAGCTAGGTAAACAGGAGTGGGAGAAACAAGCATCCATTGCTGTTACCTTCTTCCCACTATTCAGAAGCAGGTAGGTCAGCTGAAGTATGGCTAGGAATAAGAAGGCAGGAGAGCAAGCCGACAGGAGCAGTACAAGGAATGATAAACAATTAGCCACGTCTTGACTGTCCAAGAGTCACTTCAAGATGGTTGCAAGCACGGATGACTGATAAGAAAACATGAGACAAAAGTATACCTAGTGACAAGTAGAGGGAACACTGACATATAGTTTCATAGGTAGATGTCAAAAGATTGAAATAAAGGTAATTATTTACTATTAACTCATTCAAGCCTATAAAGCCTTCTTTGTATACTTCCAGTTTCCACCCATAGATCTTATGGCATCCAGAATTTTTTTGCATCTGGCTTCATTTTCTAAGTGACTTTCCTGCTAGCGCTAGGCATTATTAAAAAGTGCAAGGGGTCATTAACAAAATGAACATTAAGATTGTTAATTTTTGGATGCCCTAAGTAGAGAAATTAATCACTGGTCATCACTTATTATTCACATTTTCAATATTTATGTTTATATTTTCACAACTGAGAGCCCTACATACTACTGAGAGTTATGGCGAGATATGTCATGATAGAAAACAGGAAAATTCATTGTCAATGTCCATTTATATCACACTAAACCTGATATATTGCTTGTTGGTTGTTTGTTAGTAATTACGAAAATAAACAATATTTTTATATATATTTAATACTTCAAAATGCAAGTGATTTACAAACTGTTGCATTATACCAGATAAAACCTTAGAAAACAGTCTTTCAAATTTGCACATCTTAAAAAATATTGTGTTATTTATGCTGCTAATCATGCAATTAAGCATATGTTTTCATATTCCTGTAAATATCTCAATAAACAAGGATTTTCTTGTTGTCATGTGAAAACCTATGTCTGGATAAACACAAATATTCTAACAATATATGTCTAGCTTATAGAGCATCCAAGATATGACAAATTGTTTGTGAAAGTTTAGCAAAACATATAATTTTGGGTTTGTGTGCCTTATACTATAATAAAGTATTTATAAAAACTACAAGAAAAACCTAGCTGAGAGTTTTCACTGTCTGAGACTTTAAACCTCCTGTAATACAGGCCCATGGGATATATGCAAACAAACCCATAAGGACATTAAGTGTTTCAGCTATATGGCTTTTAAATGTCTGTGACTTTTTACTTTTTTTAATTTTTTTATGGACAGATTCAGGCAAACAGAGCCAAATATCACTAGCTTTATGGAATGAATATTATCACTACAAAATATTTAAAACTTTTCACATTAGTAAACAGCTACACTTGAAAAAAATAGAGAAACTATGACATTCACAAAAGGAAAACACACACTTTTTTGCAATTACAAATCTAAAAAGAGTCTAATATCACAGAGCTGTTTTTTCTGAATACTGTTAGAATAGTGATACTGTTAGGATAAGGGTTTTGTGTAAGTTACTGTGTCAAAGAGGAGTTTGGGGCAGCGCACCTCCCTTTCTCATGGCCTTCCCAAACATTATTTTACTTTATGAAGACAACCAGGTCATCTATAGATCAGCCCTTCTCCTCTTGTAATCAAAAAGTAACTGAAATCAGGTGTCTCTTTATTCTAATTAGTGTCAGAAATTGTATCTTCTTCTTCAAAAAACAAAAGTTTCAGAACACGGCACATACTTTCTTAGTGCTCCAGTCCTGTTACGTTTTTTTAAACTAATAACTAAAAAAACTCATCTTGAAACAACAATGCATTTCATGTATATAAAACTTTTTTTCAATTCTACATGAGCAAATCTAGTCTAGAGGTAAAATTAATAAGTTCCTCTTTTGCGAAATTAAAATATATAATTTTCTCTTCTCTGACAACAGCACAGATAGTAGAAAAGTAATTCTTATTTCCAAATTAGTCTACCATTAACAGCAGTCATCTCCAAAATAACCTTACCATCTTAAAAAACAAATGCAGTTACATTGGTGGATACATAACCCAAACATACCATCACTGTCTAACACATACAAGGGCAAAATGGCTAAAACTACATGACAATCTGCTTAATTATTACTCAGATTTCTGGACTAAAAATGCCTAGAAGAAAATTCCTTTCAGTTGTCTCTTATTGCCTGACCATTAGAACTTCAACATACAACCTAAGATCCATCGCACTCCCAGGCTGTAATCTCTATCAATTAATCTTCAGCAGACCAAGCAAAGCTACACTGAGCTTTGTCTCGAGCTATGGGACTCCCAGACAGTTTAAGCAAAATGTAGTCCTTCTCAACCTAGTTGAAAGAAATAATAATTATACCTTAAAATTTGTGTTCAGACTTACAAATGTCCTTAAGAAAGAGGGCTTTTTTCCTGCTCTTAAGCATCACATAACTAAATATTACCTTAATCCACCTCTTTTCCTCGTATTGCTTTTAATCAAATCACACATTTAATTCCAAGACACTACTTTCAGTCTCTACCTTCTTGTATGTCACTTGGTCTTTCTTGCATTTACCTCTTCTCCCCATAAAGCATAAATAATAAGGCAGTTAAATTTATAACCAATAATAATATTATTTATAATAATAATCAAATTATAAACAGGAATCATTAATAATAAAAAATAGCATAAAACTTTGTCTTCTCTCTTCTTTACCTATTCTAGCAAAGCTAGACTTTCCACTCTGTGATATCTTAAACCTCTTGTATCAGAGGCAACATGGGATATGTGCAAATTACCACTCAAGGATATCAGGTGTTTCAGCTAGATGGCAATTCTGAATGTCCATGACTTTTTCTTTTACTTTTACCTTTAAGTCTATTTATGGACAATTTCAAGCCATGAAGTTGTCCATAAATAGACTTAAAGGTTGGCTTTGTGGCCTGAAATTGTCCATAAATAGACTTAAGGGATTGCTTTATTGGCCTGAAATTGTCCATAAATAGACTTAAAGGTAAAAGAAAAAGTCATGGACATTCAGAATTGCCATTTAGCTGAAACACCTGATACCTTTAAGTGGTAATTTGCATATATCTCATGTTGCCTCTGATACAAGAGGTTTAAGGTATCACACAGTGGAAAGTTTAGCATTGCTAGGTTTTTCTTTTTGTGTTTTTTAACCAGTTGGTTTTCCTGTGTGACCTTTTTACTCATTATTTTAGTTCTTTACCTATTCTAATGTTTTCTTTTCCATTTCTACCCTATCCATATGTCATCTGATATGTTAATCACCTCACCTTATACATTACCTCTCCCTGGCCAAAAAATTCAGTTTTAGGATTATAGACACAGTGAAAGATGCAGGGCACTGGAACAGATGTAAGGATTCTGGTAAGTGAAAAAATTCTTATTGCATAGCTTTCTATTTGGAAAAAAATGTAATTGTGCTAAATTTGTTTGTAGTTTGTTTGCTACTGTCATCATGTTACTATTTTGTATGTTATTTCTTTGTCTGAAACTAGCAAGGATTATTCTGTATTTAGTTACACAGCATTTTAGCCACTGCAAAAATCTCAGGGCCTCTGATGAAAGAAGAAATCTCAAAACTGTGGTAAGGAATAATGCAAAGAAAATGGATAAGCGTGTAGTATATGTCGCTCACTCATCTCTAATACAAATAATAAGAAGGCTGGGATATTTGTTCAGATGCTTTAATACATACAAACACATCAGGATAGAAAGCGGCATCTTTAAATATGAACAAACCAACTAACAAACAGAGCTTACATACATACATGTTCACATATCAACAGCTAACTACAAAATGGCAGTCAAGCTCGCACATGCTCAGTATTTATACACTTGTACAAGCCCTTGGATAGCTTCTTAAAGGTATGTACACACAAATTGATCTACAATATGTATGTCCAAAGTACATACATATGTGCTGTGTGTAACAGTGCTACAGAAAAGGCAGCAATCCACAATAAACGGCTTAGCTTTTTATCATAAAAAGGGGCAGTTATGAATGTATAGGACAGCAGGGAAAGGAGATCAACAAGCAGAGGGAACATACACAAGGGAAATGAGCAAGGTAAGAATGCAAGAGGACAGGGAAGAGGAGTGTATTTTGCTTAAAGAACAGGTACCTGTTTTTGTTCAAATGAAAATGGGGAAGAATGTAATCAAAACACAAGGAAATGGAAGAGTGTTAGGTCTACATGGAGGGATACATGAACAGCACACCAAACAACAGGGAAATGGAAGAGTGTTAGGTCTACATGGAGGGATACATGAACAGCACACCAAACAACAGGGAAATGGAAGAGTGTTAGGTCTACATGGAGGGATACATGAACAGCACACCAAACAACAGGGAAATGGAAGAGTGTTAGGTCTACATGGAGGGATACATGAACAGCACACCAAACAACAGGGAAATGGAAGAGTGTTAGGTCTACATGGAGGGATACATGAACAGCACACCAAACAACAGGGAAATGGAAGAGTGTTAGGTCTACATGGTGGGATACATGAACAGCACACCAAACAACAGGGAAATGGAAGAGTGTTAGGTCTACATGGTGGGATACATGAACAGCACACCAAACAACAGGGAAATGGAAGAGTGTTAGGTCTACATGGAGGGATACATGAACAGCACACCAAACAACAGGGAAATTGAAGAGTGTTAGGTCTACATGGTGGGATACATGAACAGCACACCAAACAACAGGGAAATGGAAGAGTGTTAGGTCTACATGGAGGGATACATGAACAGCACACCAAACAACAGGGAAATGAATGCCAGGTGAGGTGCTGACACACTTTGGGTTGTGGGGACAGCGGAACATAAACAAAGGGCATGGATTGTGAGGGGAAGGTTAGATAACAAACAGGGTAGTGATGACACAAAAAGAAGGAGAAGACCAGGATTGTGAACTGAGCGAGTATAGCCTTCTGTATTGGGCTGACTATATGATATCCAGGGAGAAAAGTCAGTCAGCTTGATGACCACACTCATCACTGGGTCTCACTTGTAGTGGTGATGGCAGGGACAGTCATCAAAGTCACTCTGATGTCTGCAAGGGGACCTTTCCCAGGCAGGTGATATGGTCTTCCACAATCTGGTCAGTCATCACTCTCCCTCCACCTCCATCATTTCTCTGCAGGGTCACGTACTATGCACCTCTGCCACTGTTACAGTAGCGAAGAATCATGGTCTCTTATGTTTATTGAGTTATCACCACAGGCTGCAGGGGTGACCTATTGCCTAACCCAACACTGCACTCGGTGGGGAGGCAGGCCTGAAGACGGATGGAGTGGAAGGCTGGCACTGGTCAGGGACTGATGAATTGGGCCATGTCATTGGTACTGCCATTGAGAGAAAAAATATATTAAAAAAAGAAAGAAAACAAAACAAAACAAAAAAAAAGTATTGAAGGGGAAAGAGGAAAAAAGCAACCATTGTACATACATATGTATGACATTCAATCAATAAGTATTATATAATGGCATGTTGAAAGCTACTGTCTACAATAATAAAAAACTATGGCCCTGTACTATGCTCTGATGTGCAGGCAGCAGACAGCAGTGAAACAATCAGCATTCCCTGTTTTGTGTGTGTGTGTGTGTGTGTGTGTGTGTGTGTGTGTGTGTGTGTGTGTGTGTGTGTGTGTGTGTGTGTGTGTGTGTGTGTGTGCATACATGCACTGGACAAATGTGTAGTGTTGTGCCTATAAAGGCACAACTTTTGTGTAGAGTACTGGGTAACATGTACTTATTTATCAGACTGCTGTTACAGATAATTCTGGTATACATGTCTCTATGTATATTTAGGACACATCCAAACATAAGATCTGTATGCTGTAATAACCATTGCCTATGTGAGGTCACCCAGTAGAAGTTGTAACATGGATTTTAATCAGTGATGGAATACTTTGTGAGACCATGTCACGTGGATGCCAAGTGCAGTCCATAATTTAATTGTTCCCTTTTACTTTTTTTTGGGGAGGGGGGGTATCACTGGACAGGAACACAAAACCTGTCCATGGTTATCCAGTTTGTGTGTGATACCCCCTGCATAGGTAGAACAAGGTCACATACATCCAACCACACAGGAACCCTACAGATTATAGCAAGTGAGACACTGAGCCACCAGCATTATAAATGTTGCTAAGGTCTCATTTATTGTTAGAAAATGTTCACTAAAACAGATCTTAATGATATAAAATACTTACATGTGGTCAAATAAATGACCCAGGAAATGGAACAAGTAATGATTTTTCTGATTTGATAGCTGTATGTTACATTTCATTTTAAAATACTTGCCTTTGGTGCATACCTAAAGTAATGTAATAGATTACACATGCAATAGAAGACAGAATGTGATGAACAAATATATAGCCTGTATTATGAACAAAACTAAGAGTCACCATCCCTCAAAGCCGTTCAGTTTTCTGTGATCCACAGTCCATTTCTAGCCAGTAAAAATGGTGATGGATTGTTTGGGGCCTAAAACCCATCATTGTAATTACAGATCCCCTGGTTTTGTGATGTGTTGGGTAGTTGTAACAGCTTGATTACATAAAATGCATTCTCAAAATGAATACTGTAGTATGCAATGTCAGAACATTCTTACAGCAATCAGCTAGTTCACAAGGTTTTTACTGGTAATTACTACAGTGCAGTCTGGTGAGCTGTACTCCAGAAATTAGTCTCTAAATGAAGGATAATCTGATGGAAAACCCTAGAAGCCTGGTGTGAGTACCCACTTCAAGTTATCTGTGGATTTCATTTGTGGGTGTACTTTTTTACTGAGGCTGAAGGTTTGGCCTTCGAAAGGTCCTTGTGTCAAAAGAAAGCCTGTTTTTTAGTGAAGCTGTATGGACTGAACTCTGTATTTTTAGTTCAGAGCTGCAAAGCCAAGTGGGCTGATATTTTTATTTGTTGATTGCTAAATAAACCTGCATTCATGCCACGTAATCTGTTTTTAAATATACCCTGACAGTTTCTTTATTGCTTTAGTTTTATTCAAACTAAACATCAGCATTCTTTTACGAGGGCATTTTATTCAACATGGTTAAATTATGCACTGAATTATCGAGTCTGTGCTCACCAAACCTCATACTGAGTTGCTTAAAAAAGTAAAGGAGTTTAATATGCATCCAATTATATGTAGCATACCCCTAAATACTTCACATCCTTTACACATACTTTTCATATCTTGAAACTTCTTTGCTTAATATCATTTTTTTTATTTTTGTTTCAAATATTACTGTCTCTTTCTGCAGCATCATTATTACATTTTCAGTACTCCAACTAATTAGCTCCTGCAGTAAAACATAACAGTAATATATGCACTTGCTTGTTCTTTCAAAACTTCTGTTTGTAGACTACCATGGGAATACATACTTGCATTTCTAGTAGCTAATAAATGCAAAGGCATATTCTGTATTCAGAAATCTACATAATTAAGCATAAATATCTAATAACTCTGTTTTTTTTCTGTTACCTTTGCCTTGTCTGCTACATTGCTTTGCTACAAATCTGCTAACATTACACGCTGTTAGGGGAAATGGACTAATTACCAAATATATGAAGAACTATAAAAACCAAGGCTTCTAAGCATCCAAGAGCTATAGCTTTAACATTGCAGATGCATGTGGACCATGGGTTAAGTACTTAAAACTATACTTCTGAAATGGACTTTTTGTTCTGTAATGCTGTTGTTGTAACTCGGATTATTGAAAGGAAGCTAAAGGATAGGAGGATATAGTTCAAGCTGGTAGAACATAGCCCCTATTTTAAACAACTTGCAAGAAAAAACAAACAGAAAAAGACATGCACTATCTGTATAAACATGGTCTTCTAAATATGTAGATTGTCAATATCCCTCTCTGATCATCTGTACAGTAGTCCATACAAGTCAGAATGACATTTGGAAGAATGATTCTTACTCAGGAAAATGTCACCTGCAATCTTAGATGCATATTTAAAGTAAACAGAATAATTGCAAAAAGGGCTTTAAACAATCAGTTCCTGGTACAGTGTTGAGACTTTGTGACTCAAATGATTTGGGACATACATGCTGGAAGAGCTAATGACAGTGGGCTGGAGTGAGTAGCTAGCATTAACTCACTTCTACTGGCAGGAGGAAGATTGTCTGGCCTAGAATGCTGGTGTCTACAGAACAGATCAGTGTATAACATGGCAATGTATGAGCTGAGGGCACTGTCTATATGGTCCCCCTCGTGGGGTATATGGAAGAATACTCAATATCAGGGGGAGGCATTGCTCCTGCTCACTTCTGTGACTCAGATGCTAAGGAAGGGGATGGTAGGGTTCAAAACCAGAAAAGCTTGAAGTTACCTGAGAAGGCTGATGGCACTGCTTCTGTTGCTCAACCCTCACTTCTAGCAGGAAAGAATGAGGCATTGGGCCATTACATCCACAGAGAAAAATCAGGCTAGTTTAGCACATGACGCGAAGACTTGACAGGGTCTAAATAAACTAAGAACAAAAGCATACATAAATAAGACATCTTTAAAGATGAATATTGCCTTGTCAGAGTGTGTACTCCATTCCCCACACTTACCATACTTACACTAATAACTGGAACAAAACATGCCTCCTGGCAGTAGTTACGTGAGTCTTCTGTAGCTTAAACCTCATCTCTTAATAAAGCAGCAAGTACCTTCGCATAAGACTGCTCCCTGGCATGAATATTTGAATGACCCCCCCCCCCACACACACACACATACACACATATACACTCTTTGTTTTGGATTGTTGTTTAAAGTCTCTTTACCTTACAATTTCATCAGTCATGTTTCTTAGCTCCCTCTTCATTTTTAAATCTATATTTAAACATAATGCTAGTTGTTTCTACCGCTGTAGCTGGATATGGTGAATTTCTTTTCACACGTGTATTCTTTTTTCTTTCCCTGATTTAGCCAAAAATATTTTCTATGGCCATAATGAATTCATATCTGTGTGTTATGTTTCCTCTGTGTGCTTGAATTGAAGATGTTTGAAGAAGGGCCATTAGTCTTTATAAATGTAATTTGGGACAAACTGAGTTGTCCTGATCCCTCGAGTAAGGGGGTAAAGAGGTGTGGGGAGGGTATAGTGGTAGAAAGTAAGGTAAGGATTGTAGTTGGATAGGATAGTGGGTTTGTGGTGGTGAATGGGTTAAGGAGAGAGGGAGACATAAAAGGAAGTGAGGTAGGAATAGGTGGGACTTCTAAGAGTATTAAGTGTTAGGGATTAAAGGAAGTAGGCACATTTGGTGTGAGTTGGTGCAGTAACAACTAGCTTACATCCAGACAACCTCTGGGTATCGTGGATGACTGCAGGCCTTGGATGGTGGGGAGAGAAGGGGTTAGGTTAATTGTGTCAATTTCCCCCTTTGGTGTTTTCTAGAGGTTAATTTAAGGGCTGGCTGGAGTCTGGGAATATAGTTTGAGCTTACTGGTAGGAAAGGGTGATAGAATACTGTGTGTGTGGGTGAATGGTTGGGGGGTGGTCACAAAAAAAAAAATATATATATATATATATATATATATATATATATATATATATATATATATATATATATATATATATAAAATGAAGTGGTGATGGGAGTAGTGCTAGGCTTACCTGGGTGTTGAGGTTTTCTTTGCTCCCTGTCATCCACGGGTCTCTGGGGGTTTCATCGGACCTTTTTCGGTGGGGCCATGTGGTTGAGTGACATCTGTGGAGGGAGGCTGGGCCTGTCTTTAGCTCCATTGGGTAGTAGGCCATCGGTGCCATGCGGTCGGGGTGATATAGAAATTAAAAAAAAAAAAAGGGAAGGTGTTCTCCCGGTGGTCATGGTAGGCAAAGGGGGTTCATT
Source organism: Protopterus annectens (assembly GCF_019279795.1). Classification (NCBI taxonomy): domain Eukaryota; kingdom Metazoa; phylum Chordata; order Ceratodontiformes; family Protopteridae; genus Protopterus; species Protopterus annectens. The sequence continues at coordinate 563,349,452 of NC_056731.1, forward strand.
GGTGTAATCCGGTCCCATTAGGTTGGGGGGTAGGGTTGGATCACCCCCTCATACTCCCTGGTGGGTTTCGTGGGCTAGCCATGTATGTTTCTGGGGAAAATGGTTCTCCCAGTGGTCGTGGTAGGCTGTAGTGTTGGGGGATAGTGGTGGATCATCTCCTCGTGTCCCCTCGTGGGTTTGTGGGCTGCTGTGTCCTTGTAGGTTATCTCGGTGGTTGTGGCAGGCATTTGAGGGTCCATCATTGTGTCTGGCTTCATCTGCATTGGTGGTAGTGGCAGATTTATGTTCATTCTCCCTGGGGAGTTCATGGGTGTCCATCTGTCTTCTCTGGTCATTCCGGCTTCAGGATGGTGTCACGGTCGTTTGGGTGTCCCTCCATCCTGGTATTCAGTGGTGGTGGTGGAATATCTTCTCCCTGGTGGGTATGTGGGCTGCTGTGTCCTTGTAGGTTATCTCGGTGGTTGTGGCAGGTGTTCTGGGGTCCATCATTGTGTCCGGCTTCATCTGTGTTGCTGGTTGTGGCGGATTGCTGTTCATGCTCCCTGGTGGGTTCGTGGGTGTCAGTCTGTCTTTTCCGGTCATTCCGGCTTCAGGATGGCATCATGGTCATTCAGGTGTCACTCTGTCCTGGTATTCGGTGGTGGTGGTGGAATATCTTCTCCATACTCCCTGGTGATTTAGTGGGTTGCTTCTGCCGTTCTTTCAGCCGTTGGGTCCGAGCGACAGTTTGCGCATGCGCACTACGTTAATTAGCCATTACCGCTATGGAGTATCATGCTGGGAGGAAAGGTAAGTGCTTTTAGGCTTGATTGTGTGAATTGTGATGGGATTGGGTGGCTGGTAGATAGGGATATAATTAGAGAGACATGATTAATTAATTAATTAATTATTAATATATATATTTTATATATATATATATATATATATAGAGAGAGAGAGAGAGAGAGATACAAATGGGGAGGGATATTAATAGGGGATATTCTAGGGTTAGGAATGGATGCAAATGGTAGGAGGTGTGGCTGACAGGGTGGTTGAAAGGTGAAGTGTAGGCAGCCAGGGGTAAGTTAAGGTGCGGGGACAAGGCAATACAGGGGTTGTGGGGGAGTAGGGCAGTCGGGCTTATAGAATAGTTTTAATATTTTGTTTCTCTTTTACAGATGGCCAAATTACCAGAGCTAAGGCAGAGGTGGCAAGCAACTGTGGCCCAAGCGGAGGAGCTGTTCCAGGAGGTGGCAACATCATAGGTGGTACAGGAACCTGAACAGACCCCAGGTCGAAAGAGGTGATGCACAGCAGTGAGAACCCCAGCTGGAGGGAAAAAGCAACAGGCATTGCAGCAGGTGGTAGCAGTGGAGACACCGGTTCCCAGTACATCACAAGACGAAGGTGAAGGAAATGGTTTTACTATGGCAGCATTGTTGGGGGAGCCAGGGATTGAGGATTGTGGAGGGGGGTGACGATGACTTCACAGTTGGGGATCTCGGGGGTGGTGTGCAAGGGATAGAGGAGGCACAGAGGCAACTAGCACAGGGTGCCAGGTACAAGGTTAGAGATGTGACGGGGGGGCGGTGGGTTCCAGGGACAGTTCGGTCTTGGACTCAGAGGTAGGCTCTGATTTTGGGCTGTGGCCTGGGGACTGGTTGGCTATCCAATCTTTCATTAGTAGAAGGGCACTACTGACACAGTGTATTCGTTAATGGGAGGGCAATACTGACACTGTGTATTCGTTAGTAGGAGGGTACTACTGACACTATGTACTCGTAAGCATAAGGGCCCTAATGACACTGTGTATTTGTTAGTCGGAGGGCACTACTGACATTGTGTACTCTTTAGTAGGAGGGCACTACTGACACTGTTTATTTGTTAATAGGAGAGCAATACTAAAACGGTGTATTTGTTAGTAGGAGAGCACTACTGACACTGTGTATTCACAGTAGAAGGGCACTACTGACGCTGTGTATTCCTTAGTAGGAGAGCACTACTGACACTGTGTATTCACAGTAGAAGGGCACTACTGACACTATGTATTCCTTAGTAGAAGGGCACTATTGACAGTGTGTATTCCTTAGCAGGAGGGCACTCCTGTCACTGTACATTCGTTAGTAGTAGGGCACTACAGTCACTGTGTATTTATTAGTAGGAGAGCACTACTACACTGTGTATTCGTTAGAAGGAGGACACTACTGACACCACTACTGACACTGTGTATTTGTTAGTAGGAGGAAACAACTAACACTTTTCATAAGCAGAAGGGCACTACTGACACTGTGTATTTGTTAGTAGGAGGGCACTACTGACATTGTGTATTCATAAGTAGGAGGGCACTACTGGCACTGTGTTTTTGGTAAATGGAGGGCACTAGTAAAACTGTGTGTACATTAGTAGTAGGGCACTACTGACACTGTATTCATTAGTAGGAGGGCAATACTTTCACTGGGTACCCTTTAGTAGGAGGGCGCTACAGTCAATGTGTATTCATTAGTAGGAGGGCACTACAGTCACTGTGTATTCGTTAGTAGGAGGGCACTACAATCATTATGTATTTGTTAGTAGGATGGAACTACTGACACCATGTATTCATTAGTAGGAGGGCACTACTGACACTGTGTATTAGTTAGTAGGAGGGCACTACTGACATTGTGTATTTGTTAGTAGGAGTGCACTACTGACACTGTGCATTCATTAGTAGGAGGGCACTACTGAATCTGTGAATTTCTTAGTTGGGGGGCACTACTGAAACTGTGTATTCCTTTGTAAGAGATCACTATTAACACTGTGTATTCATTAGAAGAAAGGCACTAATGACTCTCTGTTTTGGATTGTAGGAGATCACTACTGAAACTGTGTATTCATTAGTAAGAGGGCACTACTGAAACTGTGTATTCCTTAGTACTAGGGCACTACTGAAACTGTGTATTCCTTAGTAGGAGGGCTCTACTGACACTGTGTATTCATTGGGAGGAGGACACTACTTAAACTATGTATTCATTAATAGGAGGGCACTACTAAAACTGTGTATTCGATAGTGAGAGGGCACTACTGATACTGTAGATGTGTTAGTAGGACGGCACTACTTACATTGTGGATTGGTTAGTAGGAGGGCTCTACTGAAACTGAGTAATTGTTAGTAGGAGGGCACTGCTGTCACCATGTATTCATTAGTAGGAGGGCACTACTGATACTGCGGATTTGTTAGTAGGACGGCACTACTTACACTGTGGATTGGTTAGTAGGAGGGTTCTACTGAAAATGAGTAATTGTTAGTAGGAGGGCACTGCTGTCACTGTGCATTCATTAGTAGGAGGGCACTACTGATACTGTGAATTTCTTAGTAGGGGGGCACTACTGAAACTGTGTATTCCTTTGTAAGAGATCACTATTAACACTGTGTATTCATTAGAAGAAGGGCACTAATGACTCTCTGTTTTGGATTGTAGGAGATCACTACTGAAACTGTGTATTCATTAGTAGGAGGGCACTACTGAAACTGTGTATTCCTTAGTACTAGGGCACTACTGAAACTGTGTATTCCTTAGTAGGAGGGCTCTACTGACACTGTGTATTCATTGGGAGGAGGACACTACTTAAACTATGTATTCATTAATAGGAGGGCACTACTAAAACTGTGTATTCGATAGTGAGAGGGCACTACTGATACTGTAGATGTGTTAGTAGGACGGCACTACTTACATTGTGGATTGGTTAGTAGGAGGGCTCTACTGAAACTGAGTAATTGTTAGTAGGAGGGCACTGCTGTCACCGTGTATTCATTAGTAGGAGGGCACTACTGATACTGCGGATTTGTTAGTAGGACGGCACTACTTACACTGTGGATTGGTTAGTAGGAGGGTTCTACTGAAAATGAGTAATTGTTAGTAGGAGGACACTGCTGTCACTGTGTATTCAGTATTAAAAGGGCACTATTGACACTGTGTATTCATTAGTATGAGGGCACTACTGACACTCTGTATTCGTTAGCAGGACGGTACTACTGAGACTTTGTATTCATTAGCATGAGGGCACTACTGACACTGTGTATTCATTAGTTGGACGGCACTACTGACACTGTATATTTGTTAATAGGAGGGCAATACTAAAATGGTGTATTCGTTAGTAGGAGGGCACTACTAACACTGTGTATTCACAGTAGGAGGGCACTACTGATGCTATGTATTCCTTAGTAGGATGGCACTACTGACACTGTATATTCCTTAGTAGGAGGGCACTACTGACACTGTGTATTCCTTAACAGGAGGGGACTACTGTATCTGTGCATTTGTTAGTAGTAGGTCACTACAGTCATTGTGTATTCGTTAGTAGGAGGGCACTACTACACTGTGTATTCATTAGTAGGAGGGCACTACTGAAACTGTGTGTTCATTAGTAGGAGGGCACTGCTGACACTAGTAGGAGGGAACAAGTAACACTGTGTATTCATTAGTAGGAGGGCACTACTGATACTGTGTATTTGTTAACAGGAAGGCACTACTGACATTGTGCATTCACTAGTTGGAGGGCACTACTGACACTGGGTATTCTTTAGTAGGAGGGCAGTACTGATACTGTGTATTCCTTAGCAGGAGGGCAATACCATCCCTATGTATTCTTTAGTAGGAGGGCACTACAGTCACTATGTATTCGTTAGTAGGAGGGCACTGCTGACAATGTGTATTTGTTAGTAGGTTATAACTACTGACACAGTGTATTCACTAGTAGGAGGGCACTATTGACACTGTGTATTAGTTAGTAGGAGTGCACTACTGAAACTGTGTATTCCTTATTAAGAGGGCACTACTGTCACTGTGTATCCATTATTAGGAGGGCACTATTGACACTGTGTATTCATTAGTAGGAGAGCACTACTGACACTCTGTATTCGTTAGTAGGATGGTACTACTGAGACTGTGTATTCGTTAGCAGGAGGGCACTACTGACACTATGTATTTGTTACTAGGAGGGCACTACTGACACTGTGTGTTCATTAGTTGGAGGGTACTACTGACACTGTAGTTTTGTTAATAGGAGGGCAATACTAAAATGGTGTATTCGTTAGTAGGAGAGCACTACTGACACTGTGTATTCACAGTAGGAGGGCACTACTGACACTGTGTATTCCTTAGTAGGAGGGCACTACTGACACAGTGTATTCCTTAGTAGGAGGGCACTACTGACACTCTGTATTCCTTAGTAGGAAGACACTACTGACACTGTGTATTCCTTATTGATGAATTGCTGACAGAAATACTGAAGATCAAAAACACACGAACACAGTTGAGTAAAAAGCAGAACACCTTTATCCAACACAAAGCTTTCGGGACAACTCCCTTTTTCAATGATTAACACAAGGTGCAGTTACATTCACATTTAAATACACCCACCACACATCACATGACCTGCAGCCAAGGTCATATGATCAACTACATCAGTATTTAATATATCTACTAGCATTTTTACTAAATAATATAAAATTCAAACTTTTATATATATACACATATAAATATACACCTATTCTTATATATAAAAAGTATAATATATCTCAACACTCAGAAATTCATCCACTCAACACTCACATCTTACTTAATGTGCATAAAATTATAAAAATAGTTATTTATTCAGTACTATAAAATTCTTACAGCAATCTTAAAAACATGACCAAATCCATGTTACCTAAACATTAATCATTTCAAACAATTGTGCTGCAACTTTACTAAAATTGGTTTTATTGACACGGCTGCATTTAAACCAGGTTCAGTGTCTGCTGACAATCGCACTATCCACTCATATTCCCTTACTTCTAATTGATTGCATATGTCACCCCCTCTTAAAGTTTTAAACAACATGTCTATAACCCTAAATTTAAACATATGTCCAATACCACTTTCTTTTATATGTTTATATAAAGCATTTGTGTCACATTGCCTCCTAATGCTGGACTTGTGTTCAATTATACGATCCCTCAACCTTCTCGTTGTCATCCCCACATAAAAAGATGAACATGCTACACAAGTTGCTATGTATACAACTGTGTATTCCTTAACAGGAGGGCACTACTGTCACTGTGCATTCATTAGTAGTAGGGCACTACAGTCACTGTGTATTTGTTAATAGGAGGGCACTACTACACTGTGTATTCATTAGTAGGAGGGCACTACTGACAATGTGTAATTGATAGTAGGAGGGCACTACTGACACTGTGCATTCGTTAGTAGGAGGGCACTACTACACTGTGTATTCATTAGTAGGAAGGCACTACTGACAATGTGTAATTGATAGTAGGAGGGCACTACTGTTACTGTGTAATCATTAGTAGGAGGGCACTATTGATACTGTGTACACTTTAGTAGGAGGGCGCTACAGTCAATGTGTATTCGTTAGTAGGAGGGCACAACTCACAATGTGTAATTGATAGTAGGAGGGCACTACTGTCACTGTGTATTCATTAGTAAGAGGGCACTGCTGATATTGTGCATTTGTTAGTTGGAGGGAACAACAATGCTGTGAATTCATTAGTAGGAGGGCACTACTGACACGGGGTATTCATTAGAAGGAGGGCACTACTGATTCTTTGTATTCATTAGTAGGAGGGCACTACTGACACTGTGTATTCATTAGTAGAAGGCACTACTGACACAGTGTATTCGTTAATGGGAGGGCAATACTGACACTCTGTATTCGCTAGTAGGAGGGTAATACTGACACTATGTACTGATAAGCAGAAGGGCCCTAATGACACTGCGTATTTGTTAGTCAGAAGGCACTACTGACATTGTGTATTCCTTAGTAGGCGTGCACTACTGAAACTGTGTATTCCTTTGTAGGAGGCACTACTGACATTCTGTATTCATTAGAAGAAGGGCACTACTGACTCTGTGTTTTGCATAGTAGGTGGGCACTACTGAAACTGTGTATTCGTTAGTAGGAGGGCACTGCTGAAACTGTGTATTTGTTAGGAGGAGGGCACTACTGAAACTGTGTATTGGATAGTAAGAGGGCACTGCTGATATTGTGCATTTGTTAATAGGAGGGAACAACTAACACTGTGAATTCATTAGTAGGAGGGCATTACTAACACGGGGTATTCATTAGAAGGAGGGCACTACTGATTCTTTGTATTCATTAGTAGGAGGGCACTACTGACACTGTGTATTCATTAGTAGAAGGCACTACTGACACTGTGTATTCGTTAATGGGAGGGCAATACTGACACTCTGTATTCGCTAGTAGGAGGGTAATACTGACACTATGTACTCATAAGCAGAAGGGCCCTAATGACACTGTGTATTTGTTATTCTGAGGGCACTACTGACATTGTGTATTTATTAGTAGGAAGGCACTACTGACACTGTTTATTTGTTAATAGGAGAGCAATGCTAAAACGGTGTATTTGTTAGTAGGAGGGCACTACTGACATTATGTATTCCTGAGTAGAAGGGCACTATTCCTTAGTAGGAGTGCACTACTGAAACTGTGTATTCCTTTGTAGGAGGCACTACTAACATTCTGTATTCATTAGAAGAAGGGCACTACTGACTGTGTTTTGCATAGTAGGTGGGCACTGCTGAAACTGTGTATTCGTTAGTAGGAGGGCACTACTGAAACTGTGTATTTGTTAATAGGAGAGCAATGCTAAAACTGTGTATTTGTTAGTAGGAGGGCACTACTGACACTATGTATTCCTGAGTAGAAGGGCACTATTCCTTAGTAGGAGTGCACTACTGAAACTGTGTATTCCTTTGCAGGAGGCACTACTGACATTCTGTATTCATTAGAAGAAGGGCACTACTGACTCTGTGTTTTGCATAGTAGGTGGGCACTACTGAAACTGTGTATTCGTTAGTAGGAGGGCACTACTGAAACTGTGTATTTGTTAGGAGGAGGCACTACTTACACTGTGTATTGGATAGTAGGAGGGCACTACTGACACTGTGTATTTGTTAGAAGGAGGACACTACTGACACTGTGTATTGGATAGTAGGAGGGCACTACTGAAACTGTTTATTTATTAGTAGAACACTACTGAAACTGTGTATTCATTTGTAAGAGAGCATTACTGACACTGTGTATTTGTTAGTAGGAGGCCACTCTTGACTGTCTATTCGTTAGCAAGAGGACACTACCGACACTATCTATTCATTAGCAAAAGGGCACTACAGACACTGTATTTGTTAGTAGGAGAGCACTATTGACACTATGTATTCAATAGTAAGAGGGCACTTCTGACACTATGTATTTGTTAGTAGGAGGGCACTACTGACACTGTGTATTCATTACTTGGACAGCACTACTGACACTGTATATTTGTTAATAGGAGGGCAATACTAAAATGGTGTATTCGTTAGTAGGAGGGCACTACTAACACTGTGTATTCACAGTAGGAGGGCACTACTGACGCTATGTATTCCTTAGTAAGAGGGCACTACTGACACTGTATATTCCTTAGTAGGAGGGCACTACTGAAACTGTGTGTTCATTAGTAGGAGGGCACTGCTGACACTGTGCATTTGTTAGTAGGATGGAACAAGTAGCACTGTGTATTCATTAGTAGGAGGGCACTACTGATACTGTGTATTTGTTAATAGGAAGGCACTACTGACATTGTGTATTCACTAGTTGGAGGGCACTACTGACACTTTGTATTCTTTAGTAGGAGGGCAGTACTGATACTGTGTATACCTTAGCAGGAGGGCAATACCGTCCCTATGTATTCTTTAGTAGGAGGGCACTACAGTCACTGTGTATTCGTTAGTAGGAGGGCACTGCTGACAATGTGTATTTGTTAGTAGGTTATAACTACTGACACAGTGTATTCACTAGTAGGAGGGCACTACTGACACTGTGTATTAGTTAGTAGGAGGGCATTAATGACATTGTGTTTTTGTTAGTAGGAGGGCACTACTGACACTGTGCATTCATTAGTGGGCGGGCACTACTGACACTGTGTATTCCTTAGTAGGAGTGCACTACTGAAACTGTGTATTCCTTATTAAGAGGGCACTACTGTCACTGTGTATTCATTATTAGGAGGGCACTATTGACACTGTGTATTCATTAGTAGGAGAGCACTACTGACAGTCTGTATTCGTTAGTAGGATGGTACTACTGAGACTGTGTATTTGTTAGTAGGAGGGCACTACTGACACTATGTATTTGTTAGTAGGAGGGCACTACTGACACTGTGTATTCATTAGTTGGAGGGTACTACTGACACTGTAGTTTTGTTAATAGGAGGGCAATACTAAAATGGTGTATTCGTTAGTAGGAGAGCACTACTGACACTGTGTATTCACAGTAGGAGGGCACTACTGACGCTGTGTATTCCTTAGTAGGAGGGCACTACTGACACACTGTATTCCTTAGTAGGAGGGCACTACTGACACTCTGTATTCCTTAGTAGGAGGACACTACTGACACTGAGTATTCCTTAACAGGAGGGCACTACTGTCACTGTGCATTCATTAGTAGTAGGGCACTACAGTCACTGTGTATTTGTTAGTAGGAGGGCACTACTACACTGTGTATTCATTAGTAGGAGGGCACTACTGACAATGTGTAATTGATAGTAGGAGTAGGAGGGCACTACTGACACTGTGCATTCTTTAGTAGGAGGGCACTACTACACTGTGTATTCATTAGTAGGAGGGCACTACTGACAATGTGTAATTGATAGTAGGAGGGCACTACTGTCACTGTGTAATCATTAGTAGGAGGGCACTATTGATACTGTGTACACTTTAGTAGGAGGGCGCTACAGTCAATGTGTATTCATTAGTAGGAGGGCACAACTGACAATGTGTAATTGATAGTAGGAGGGCACTACTGTCACTGTGTATTCATTAGTAAGAGGGCACTGCTGATATTGTGCATTTGTTAATAGGAGGGAACAACTAACACTGTGAATTCATTAGTAGGAGGGCATTACTGACACGGGGTATTCATTAGAAGGAGGGCACTACTGATTCTTTGTATTCATTAGTAGGAGGGCACTACTGACACTGTGTATTCATTAGTAGAAGGCACTACTGACACAGTGTATTCGTTAATGGGAGGCAATACTGACACTCTGTATTCGCTAGTAGGAGGGTAATACTGACACTATGTACTCATAAGCAGAAGGGCCCTAATGACACTGTGTATTTGCTAGTCAGAGGGCACTACTGACATTGTGTATTTATTAGTGGGAGGGCACTACTGACACTGTTTATTTGTTAATAGGAGAGCAATGCTAAAACGGTGTATTTGTTAGTAGGAGGGCACTACTGACACTATGTATTCCTGAGTAGAAGGGCACTATTCCTTAGTAGGAGTGCACTACTGAAACTGTGTATTCCTTTGTAGGAGGCACTACTGACATTCTGTATTCATTAGAAGAAGGGCACTACTGACTCTGTGTTTTGCATAGTAGGTGGACACTACTGAAACTGTGTATTCGTTAGTAGGAGGGCACTACTGAAACTGTGTATTTGTTAGGAGGAGGGCACTACTTACACTGTGTATTGGATAGTTGGAGGGCACTACTGAAACTGTTTATTTATTAGTAGAACACAACTGAAACTGTGTATTCATTTGTAAGAGAGCATTACTGACACTGTGTATTTGTTAGTAGGAGAGCACAACTGACACTGCATATTCATTGTGAGGAGGGCACTACTTAAGCTATGCATTTGTTAATAGAAGGGCACTATTAAAACTGTATATTCAATAGCAGGAGGGCAGTACTGACACTGTGTATTCGTTAGTAGGAGGGCACTCTTGACACTGTCTATTCGTTAGCAAGAGGACACTACTGACACTATCTATTCATTAGCAAAAGGGCACTACAGACACTGTATTTGTTAGTAGGAGAGCACTACTGACACTGTGTATTCAATAGTAAGAGGGCACTACTGACACTATGTATTTGTTAGTAGGAGGGCACTACTGACACTGTGTATTCATTACTTGGACAGCACTACTGACACTGTATATTTGTTAATAGGAGGGCAATACTAAAATGATGTACTCGTTAGTAGGAGGGCACTACTAACACTGTGTATTCACAGCAGGAGGGCACTACTGACGCTATGTATTCCTTAGTAGGAGGGCACTACTGACACTGTATATTCCTTAGTAGTAGGGCACTACTGAAACTGTGTGTTTATTAGTAGGAGGGCACTGCTGACACTGTGCATTTGTTAGTAGGAGGGAACAAGTAACACTGTGTATTCATTAGTAGGAGGGCACTACTGACACTGTGTATTCTTTAGTAGGAGGGCAGTACTGATACTGTGTATTCCTTAGCAGGAGGGCAATACCGTCCCTATGTATTCTTTAGTAGGAGGGCACTACAGTCACTGTGTATTCGTTAGTAGGAGGGCACTGCTGACAATGTGTATTTGTTAGTAGGTTATAACTACTGACACAGTGTATTCACTAGTAGGAGGGCACTATTGACACTGTGCATTAGTTAGTAGGAGGGCATTAATGACATCGTGTTTTTGTTAGTAGGAGGGCACTACTGACACTGTGCATTCATTAGTAGGCGGGCACTACTGACACTGTGTATTCCTTAGTAGGAGTGCACTACTAAAACTGTGTAGTCCTTATTAGGAGGGCACTACTATCACTGTGTATTCATTATTAGGAGGGCACTACTGACACTGTGTATTCATTAGTAGGAGGGCACTACTGACACTCTGTATTCGTTAGTAGGATGGTACTACTGAGACTGTGTATTCGTTAGCAGGAGGGCACTACTGACACTATGTATTTGTTAGTAGGAGGACACTACTGACACTGTGTATTCATTAGTTGGAGGGCACTACTGACACTGTAGTTTTGTTAATAGGAGGGCAATACTAAAATGGTGTATTCGTTAGTAGGAGGGCACTACTGACACTGTGTATTCACAGTAGGAGGGCACTACTGACGCTGTGTATTCCTTAGTAGGAGGGCACTACTGACACACTGTATTCCTTAGTAGGAGGGCACTACTGACACTCTGTATTCCTTAGTAGGAGGACACTACTGACACTGTGTATTCCTTAACAGGAGGGCACTACTGTCACTGTGCATTCATTAGTAGTAGGGCACTACAGTCACTGTGTATTTGTTAGTAGGAGGGCACTACTACACTGTGTATTCATTAGTAGGAGGGCACTACTGACAATGTGTAATTGATAGTAGGAGGGCACTACTGACACTGTGCATTCTTTAGTAGGAGGGCACTACTACACTGTGTATTCATTAGTAGGAGGGCACTACTGACAATGTGTAATTGATAGTAGGAGGGCACTACTGTCACTGTGTAATCATTAGTAGGAGGGCACTATTGATACTGTGTACACTTTAGTAGGAGGGCGCTACAGTCAATGTGTATTCATTAGTAGGAGGGCACAACTGACAATGTGTAATTGATAGTAGGAGGGCACTACTGTCACTGTGTATTCATTAGTAAGAGGGCACTGCTGATATTGTGCATTTGTTAATAGGAGGGAACAACTAACACTGTGAATTCATTAGTAGGAGGGCATTACTGACACGGGGTATTCATTAGAAGGAGGGCACTACTGATTCTTTGTATTCATTAGTAGGAGGGCACTACTGACACTGTGTATTCATTAGTAGAAGGCACTACTGACACAGTGTATTCGTTAATGGGAGGGCAATACTGACACTCTGTATTCGCTAGTAGGAGGGTAATACTGACACTATGTACTCATAAGCAGAAGGGCCCTAATGACACTGTGTATTTGCTAGTCAGAGGGCACTACTGACATTGTGTATTTATTAGTGGGAGGGCACTACTGACACTGTTTATTTGTTAATAGGAGAGCAATGCTAAAACGGTGTATTTGTTAGTAGGAGGGCACTACTGACACTATGTATTCCTGAGTAGAAGGGCACTATTCCTTAGTAGGAGTGCACTACTGAAACTGTGTATTCCTTTGTAGGAGGCACTACTGACATTCTGTATTCATTAGAAGAAGGGCACTACTGACTCTGTGTTTTGCATAGTAGGTGGACACTACTGAAACTGTGTATTCGTTAGTAGGAGGGCACTACTGAAACTGTGTATTTGTTAGGAGGAGGGCACTACTTACACTGTGTATTGGATAGTAGGAGGGCACTACTGACACTGCGTATTAGACAGGAGGAGGGCACTACTAACATGGTGTATTGGCTAGTAGGAGGGCACTACTGACACTGTGTATTTGTTAGAAGGAGGACACTACTGACACTGTGTATTGGATAGTTGGAGGGCACTACTGAAACTGTTTATTTATTAGTAGAACACAACTGAAACTGTGTATTCATTTGTAAGAGAGCATTACTGACACTGTGTATTTGTTAGTAGGAGAGCACAACTGACACTGCATATTCATTGTGAGGAGGGCACTACTTAAGCTATGCATTTGTTAATAGAAGGGCACTATTAAAACTGTATATTCAATAGCAGGAGGGCAGTACTGACACTGTGTATTCGTTAGTAGGAGGGCACTCTTGACACTGTCTATTCGTTAGCAAGAGGACACTACTGACACTATCTATTCATTAGCAAAAGGGCACTACAGACACTGTATTTGTTAGTAGGAGAGCACTTCTGACACTGTGTATTCAATAGTAAGAGGGCACTACTGACACTATGTATTTGTTAGTAGGAGGGCACTACTGACACTGTGTATTCATTACTTGGACAGCACTACTGACACTGTATATTTGTTAATAGGAGGGCAATACTAAAATGATGTACTCGTTAGTAGGAGGGCACTACTAACACTGTGTATTCACAGCAGGAGGGCACTACTGACGCTATGTATTCCTTAGTAGGAGGGCACTACTGACACTGTATATTCCTTAGTAGTAGGGCACTACTGAAACTGTGTGTTTATTAGTAGGAGGGCACTGCTGACACTGTGCATTTGTTAGTAGGAGGGAACAAGTAACACTGTGTATTCATTAGTAGGAGGGCACTACTGACACTGTGTATTCTTTAGTAGGAGGGCAGTACTGATACTGTGTATTCCTTAGCAGGAGGGCAATACCGTCCCTATGTATTCTTTAGTAGGAGGGCACTACAGTCACTGTGTATTCGTTAGTAGGAGGGCACTGCTGACAATGTGTATTTGTTAGTAGGTTATAACTACTGACACAGTGTATTCACTAGTAGGAGGGCACTATTGATACTGTGCATTAGTTAGTAGGAGGGCATTAATGACATCGTGTTTTTGTTAGTAGGAGGGCACTACTGACACTGTGCATTCATTAGTGGGCGGGCACTACTGACACTGTGTATTCCTTAGTAAGAGTGCACTACTAAAACTGTGTATTCCTTATTAGGAGGGCACTACTGTCACTGTGTATTCATTATTAGGAGGGCACTACTGACACTGTGTATTCATTAGTAGAAGGGCACTACTGACACTCTGTATTCGTTAGTAGGATGGTACTACTGAGACTGTGTATTCGTTAACAGGAGGGCACTACTGACACTATGTATTTGTTAGTAGGAGGACACTACTGACACTGTGTATTCATTAGTTGGAGGGCACTACTGACACTGTAGTTTTGTTAATAGGAGGGCAATACTAAAATGGTGTATTCGTTAGTAGGAGGGCACTACTGACACTGTGTATTCACAGTAGGAGGGCACTACTGATGCTGTGTATTCCTTAGTAGGAGGGCACTACTGACACAGTGTATTGCTTAGTAGGAGGGCACTACTGACACTCTGTATTCCTTAGTAGGAGGACACTACTGACACTGTGTATTCCTTAACAGGAGGGCACTACTGTCACTGTGCATTCATTACTTGTAGGGCACTACAGTCACTGTGTATTTGTTAGTAGGAGGGCACTACTACACTGTGTATTCATTAGTAGGAGGGCACTACTGACAATGTGTAATTGATAGTAGGAGGGCACTACTGACACTGTGCATTCGTTAGTAGGAGGGCACTACTGACACTGTGTAATCATTAGTAGGAGGGCACTACTGATACTGTGTACACTTTAGTAGGAGGGTGCTACAGTCAATGTGTATTCGTTAGTAGGAGGGCACAACTGACAATGTGTAATTGATAGTAGGAGGGCACTACTGTCACTGTGTATTCATTAGTAAGAGGGCACTGCTGATATTGTGCATTTGTTAGTAGGAGGGAACAACTAACACTGTGAGTTCATTAGTAGGAGGGCACTACTGATTCTTTGTATTCATTAGTAGGAGGGCACTACTGACACTGTGTATTCATTAGTAGAAGGCACTACTGACACAGTGTATTCGTTAATGGGAGGGCAATACTGACACTCTGTATTCGCTAGTAGGAGGGTAATACTGACACTATGTACTCATAAGCAGAAGGGCCCTAATGATACTGTGTATTTGTTAGTCAGAGGGCACTACTGACATTGTGTATTCATTAGTAGGAGGGCACTACTGACACTGTTTATTTGTTAATAGGAGAGCAATGCTAAAACTGTGTATTTGTTAGTAGGAGGGCACTACTGACACTATGTATTCCTGAGTAGAAGGGCACTATTCCTTAGTAGGAGTGCACTACTGAAACTGTGTATTCCTTTGCAGGAGGCACTACTGACATTCTGTATTCATTAGAAGAAGGGCACTACTGACTCTGTGTTTTGCATAGTAGGTGGGCACTACTGAAACTGTGTATTCGTTAGTAGGAGGGCACTACTGAAACTGTGTATTCATTAGTAGGAGGGTACTACTGACACTGTATATTTGTTAGTAGGAGGGCACTTCTGAATCTGTGTATTCCTTAGTAGGAGGGCACTACTGACATTGTGTATTCGTTAGTAGGCGGCACTGCTGACACTGTGCTTTGGATAGTAGAAGGGCACTATTTACATTACGTATTCATTAGTAAGAGGGCACTACAGACACTGAGTATTTTTTAGAAGGTAGGCACTAATGATTCTGTGTATTCGTTAGTAGGAGTGCACTGCTGACACTGTGGATTCGTTAGTAGGAGGGCATTACTGACACTCTGTATTCCTTAGCAGGAGGGCATTACTGACACTGTGTATTTGTTAATCAGAGGGCACTACTGACACTGTGTATTCACTAGTACGAGGGCAATACTGACACTGTGTATTCCTTAGTAGGAGGGCACTACTGAATCTCTTTATTCGTTAGTAGCAGGGCACTACTGAAACTGTGTATTCCTTAGTAGGAGGGCACTGCTGACACTGTGTATTCGTTAGAAGGAGGGCACTATTGAGACTGTGTTTTCGATAATAGGAGGGCACTACTGAAACTGTGTATTTGTAAGTAGGAGAGCACTACTGACACTGTGTATTCCTTAGTAGTAGGGCATTACTGAAAATGTGCATTCCTTAGGATCTGTGTTAAATCATCAAATGCTTAAAAAAGCGAACAATGATTTATCGCACCCATGTAAGCGAAAGTTTACAATCTTGAATGTTTACAACAGTGATTTTCTTTCCAAGGGAAAAAAATCGCTGTTCCACACAACAAAACAAAACATTTTTAAAACATTACATAAAGTTGAGGGTTTCGCCTCCCACACCCCCCTACTTAAATATACCAACTCCGAGATTGCATTACAGTGATGAAAATGGCAAAGTAACGGAAGCAGCCAAGCAAATTCTTTTCCTGGGAAAGAATTTGTTTAGATGCTGTTTCATTATTTTGCCTTTTTGTGCTTTCAAGTTCGATCAAGACACATTCGAAAGAATGTGTCTTCGATCATTTAATAGGAACCCTAAGTAGGAGGACACTACAGAAACTTTGTATTTGTTAGTAGCAGGTCAATACTGGCACTGTGTATTTGTTAGTAGTACGGCACTACTGAAACTGTCTATTGGATAGCAGTAGGGCACTAATGACACTGTGTGTTCATTACTAGGAGGGCACTACTGATACTGTGTACTCATTTGTAGGAGGGCACTACTTATACTGTGTATTCATTAGCAGAAGGGCACTACTGACACTGTGTGTTGCATAGTAGAAAGGCACTACTGACACTTTTTATTCGTTAGTAGGAGGACAGTACTGATACTGTATATTTGTAGTAGGAGAGCACTCTTGACACTGTGTATTCGTTAGTAGGAGGCACTACTGTCATTATGTATTTATTAGTAACAGGGCACTACTGACACTGTTTATTCATTAGTAGGAGGGCACTACAGACACTGTGTATTCATTAGTAGGAGGGCACTACTGACACTGTGTATTTTTTAGTAGGAGGGCACTACTAAATCTGTGTATTCGTTAGTAGGAGAGCAGTACTGACATAGTGTATTCATTAGTAGGAGAGCACTACTGACACTGTGTATGCATAAGTAGGAGGGCACAACTGACACTGTGTATTCCTTAGCAGGAGGGCACTACAGACACTGTGTATTCATTAGTAGGAGGGCACTTCTGACACTGTGTATTCGTTAGTAGGAGGGTACTACTGACACTGTGTTTTCGATAGTAAAGGGCACTACTTACACTGTGCATTCATTAGTTGGAGGGCACTTCAGACACTGTGTATTCATTACTAGGAGGACACTACTGACTCTATGTCTTCGTTAGTAGAAGGGCACTACTTACACTGTGTATTCATTAGTTGGAGGGCACTTCAGACACTGTGTATTAGTTACTAGGAGGGCACTACTGACTCTATGTCTTCGTTAGTAGAAGGGCACTACTTACACTGTGTAGTCATTAGTTGGAGGGCACTTCAGACACTGTGTATTCATTACTAGGAGGGCACTACTGACTCTAAGTCTTCGTTAGTAGGTGGGCACTGCTGACACTGTGTATTCGTTAGTAGGAAGGCACTAATGACACTATGTATTCATTACTAGGAGGGAACTACTGACATTGTGTATTTGGTAGTAGGAAGGCACTACTGAAACTGTGTATTCCTTAGTAGGAGGGCACTACTGGCACTGTGTATTCGTTAGCAGGATGGCACAACTGACACTGTGTATTCATTAGTAGGAGGGCACAACTGACACTGTGTTTTCGTTAGTAAGAGAGCACTACTGACACAGTGTATTTGTTAGATGTCGCTTATGCTAAGCCACATTGAAGAGATCTCATGAGGGTGTCTGCAATGGGCAGGGATGAGGCCACTCATCCTCAGCTGAGGCAAGCCGACTGATGACCATTTAAGCTTAAGGTCTTGGGCTTGTGTGTGGGAGTGCAGTCCCCCATACAGGCCTCAGTTCACAATGGATGCCAGCGACTTTTAGCATTCTCTTATCACCCCACTCCTCCTGAACAAATAGTATGGGGATAACACTCCTCTGCACCAAAAATAATGTGAAGCCCACAGGGAGGTCCTGGGGCAGTCCAATGGCAAGGAGGTTCCACCTCATATAATGATTTTCTGTTTGCAAAGGTGTAAAGGCTTCCTGAGGGTCACATCAGATGCCTCCGCAAAAACAAACACCAGGTGTGGGTGCTAAGAAGGTACTATCTCCAAAAATCTTCAGACATAGGAGGTTGTCAGATTCTGATGCAGTGTTGTTGGCCTCAAAGGACCTCTGCTGCTTTGTGCTCTTCTCTGGTAATCTCTTTTTCTTTTGTTTTACGTCAGAAGAAGAGGTGTCAGGCAAGACGACGGACACGGACTAGACATGCATTCCCATCACTGAAAAGTATTTCTGGACAGACTTTTTCCTGCATTTTGTGGTCCTTTGGTTAAATTAGACATGCTGGAAATAACTAGATATATTTTAGTCTAGACCCAGCCAAAAAAGATACAACTTATTTTATTATTGTTTAGTTTACATTTCTTGACTGGGCTAGTCTAACTGGATATATGTACATTTTCAGTAGAGGCCTGGGGAGATAAGCTCCACGACAAACTGTTAACATAAAAAATTACAAAGAAATATAAAAAATGAAATTATAGTAATATATACACTGACAAATCTGGTTAATAGAAAATCATTTGAAGAAGAGATATCAAATACAATGAAAACTGGAGTTTCAAAAATGACAAGGAGGTACATTCCATAATGCAAAAAGGAGGCATACAGGCTAGTTCAATGTACAGGTAAAGTACATCATTTAATGGCAAAGAATAAAAACAGGAGGTATACAGACTGATGCCATATGCAGTACATTACACAATGAAAGAGGCTGCTTAATGGTCAGTAGTAGTAATAATGAGTTACAAAGAAAAATTAATAATAAAATATGTTTAATAAAATTATTTATTTATTTTTTTCAAATAAGTGAGAGAGAGAAGGAAAATAATGAGATACAGAGCATAGAGGCCATGTATTGTTAAAAAGGAAAAGACAGAAGAATTAAGTAAAAGAAAAAAAGGGGAGACTGAGCGTAATTTGGGTAGAGGAGAGGTTTAGGCAGGTTTAGTACAGTGGCGTGACCAGTGTGTTTTGAGGAAAAGTTTCAGTCTTTTTTTGTAGAGTGATAAATAGGAAATAGAGGAAAGGTCACAGGGGAGAAGATTCCAGAATTTTCCCACAGTATTGGAGAAGAGAAAATCCCGAGCCCTGTTGTTAGATTTAGATGTTTTGACTAGAATTTTCTGAGATGAACATAAGGACTTCAGATTATTATAGTGGGTGATGATGGTAGAGAGACTAGGAGTATTGGATGGTTGGTACAGAGTTTTATGTGCAATGATTAGTTGGTGGTACTTGATCAGATTCTGTAGTTCCAGCAGAAACATCAGTTGAATTTTTTGATTCTAGCACTTAACACAATGAATCATTTTAATACCAAATCTTCTATAAAAATATCTGGCAAAATACAACTACAGTAACAAGTTGAAAAAAAACAGGATTTTTTCCCCAGTGAGGTAGTTAGATGAAAACTCTAGAATAAATCCAAGCTGATGGATTGATAACACAACCAGAGAATCAATATGCTAATCAACTTGCACAAGAAAGATATGAATACAGTCAAGCATAAACGTCAGATCCTTACTAAAGAGGAACATTTGAAGATCGCTAGACGCTGGAGCAGCTCTAGGTTATTCTGCAGATAGGAATCTCAAAAGACAGAAGGGTAACAGTGAAGAGCAACTACATTAATATGACAGCGGAATATAAAGTTCTACTGATCTTTACCCAGAAAGGAGAAAATGAAATATTAATAAGTATAGTATTAAAGGAGGGGGAAATGCATTAATAATATGAGGAATGAGAAAATAGACTGCTCTAATAAAGGTATATGGCAAATGAAATGATCATATAACAGTTTCTGCCAATGGTTAATACTTTTAAAAAGGGAAAATGCTTATTATTCCGAGAGAAATATAAAAAAAATGTATACATAATATGCAGTACAACGTATCATGGTGTGGTGAAAGCAAAAGCAATGGTAAGGGGAAATATTTGATTTTCAAACAGTTAATAGTAAATAGAAAATATTAGTTTCTTGATTGTGCCAAACTGCCCTAACACTAAACCTACCCTGTGTCAATAATATATAATTAAAAATGATGATGGTACAAATACACTGAAATCAGAGGGTAGAATGATGCATCTGTAAGGGAAACGTGATGGGGACATTCTGAGCAGGAAGGCAGAGTGGGGAGGGAGGCTACAGACAGCAGATTGTAGGATTGGGAGCTTATGGAAAAGGCTTCCGGAATGTGTGGGAGAAGGGATCTACTGAGACATTCAAGAAGCATGGAGTATATGTCAAAAGAGTAAATGGAAGTTAGAGATTGAGGGATGCTAAATGCACTTAAAAGGGCAAACTGGATAGGTTATTCTTGTAGCATTGGTGGCATAGTGATGACCATAACTGCCTTCCAGGTAGTTGAGCTGGGTTCGATTCCCACCCGACAAAGGAAGTCTGTACATTTGCTAGGTGGGTTTGGCATAATGGTTAAGGCCCAAAAGGAAAAGTGTGTTGCCATGCGACCAATTCAAAACCATAAACCACATAGTCCAGGACTGAAAAAAGGCAACGATTCTTCATTTCTTTTATAAAAACTATTATATTAACACTCTCAAAAATGTCTAAAATAAAATTTTATTGAAAATAATCCATGTTAAGCATTTTCATCCCCAAAGCTTGGGACTTGTTCAGAACATCAGCCAGAAAAAAATGGTCTAGGCACACTGGAAATGGCTTAAAGTTCATTTATTTATAAAAAACTCAATACACAAGTGTATTGAGTTTTTTTATAAATAAATGAACTTTAAGCCATTTCCAGTGTGCCTAGACTACTTTTTCTGGTTGAAGTTATTGGCATTTTATGGTCTCCATTCAGTTCTGTTTCCAGTACTTGTTCAGAACATGCCAATAATTAGACAAATTTTGTTTAAATAGCTAAACAATCAAATAATTAAAGGTATAGCACCGTAATTAATATTGATCCATTGATACATTGTGAGTAAAAAAATTGTATCACCTTAGCAAATAATATCAATCATATGACTTTAAAAACTTTAGTAAAACCATTATAAGAGTGCATCATATTAAAATATTTTTAATAAAATGACAAAATTAATCAGTCTATTTAATACTTCTTTACAGTTTTGCTGCTTTCATTTTCAGGACTGGCTGAACAGATACCTAATAATTCAAGTCAGGTTTCACTGTAGCATCCAGTTTGAGTTGCCAGAGTAATTCCCTATATTCTAGTTTATTTTTCCAGTATCCCCCTGTGGCATTTGGCTGGACTATGTTCAGTATCCCAAACTTCAACCTAGTGAAACCTGTACATGTTAGGGAATGTTTAAATAGAGGATTATTTGTATTGCCTCTTTTCAAGTTGTTTAAGTGTTCATATATTCTTTTGGAAAGTTTCCTTTGTTGGGTACAAGATGCTAAATAAACCAGTCCCATAGATTCACAAGTCCCTTTGTGTAAATCAATCTTTCACCTACAGTAATTGTCCAAGTTGAAAATTCTATTCTCATTTATATAATGACAAAATCTAAACTGGCTGCATTTTGTTGCACCTGGCGATTCTTTTTCCTTCCCCTTTTCTGAAATGCCCATGATATTTGTGTCTACCTTGTATATAAATAGTGGAGGCTCTGCCAATAGAACTAAATACTTCTTTTCCTATTTTAAGTATAGCCCAATTATTTGAGACAATGTTTTTTATCCATCCTCTCAGTTCACTAAACTTAATTGCCATGGCATTGTGAAATATGTTCTTGTGTGTCTCATCGATTGAGGTCAAGTTATCCAATTATCCTGTCCAGCACCTAATGTGTTGTTATCTAATATAAGTGGATACCCACTGTCCCTATTTTTAATGACTTAACTTCTGAGCTTATTTAAAAGGTCAAAAGGGTATCCCCTTTCTAGAAACACATTTGTCATAGTTTCTAGTTTGTGTAAAAACCTATTTTGGTCCGATGCCATTCTAGATGCCCTGTTGGATTGACCCTTCTCAAAATTCTTTTACAATGCCATTGATGACTGCGATGATAACAAAAGTATGAGTTGGAAGAGATCTCGTTCCAAAAAAAATTGTCCTCTATGGTTAAATGTACATAAAGGTAATGAGTGATTAAAACATTTTTTTCATGTGTAAATTAAAAAAAAATGTGGTACCCTTAATATATGTTATACAATTGTCCAGTTCCTCAAAACTTCCTTTCCAAATTACAAAAATGTCATTCAAGAGCCTACAATAGAGTGATCATAGGTCGTTGAAGGGTTGTTTTAAAATAAACCATTTTTCCTAAGTCAATATGACCATATTTGCAAAGATGGGGGCATAAGCTGCCTAAATTGCCATTCCACTCACCTGTCTTGTAGAATTCAATCTCAAAATATAAAAATTTATTGTGCAGCACAATTTCCATCAAACTGACCAGTAATCTCACCTCTCTAGCATCAAGATGTTTTTATTCAACCAAGGCCTGTTGGAAAACGTCAAGCTGAATATCATGTGGAATACAAGAAAAGAGGTCGATGATGTCAATTGTGAGGAAACTATACTGTTCTCTCCATAATCCAGTACATAATTTACTCAAAAAATCCCACAAGTCTCTTAATATGTGACTGTGGACATTTAACACCAGTTTTAATTTTCTGTCAAGGTAGACTGTCAAAGGATATGTCTTGGATGCCTGTGCAGCCACTATCAATCTATGGGGGGGGGGATAAATTTGTATGTCTTGGGTATCCCAAACACCACTGAGGTGATTGGATGTTTGTTCACCAAAAAACTGTAAGTTTCAATACTAACAACACCTTGTGTCAAAACATCACCCAAGAATAAGTCTGTGTTCCTGTATGGGATATTGATCTTGTTCCTTGTTATTAAGGTGTATCTATTTGCATCTTGAACTAATTCAAAACGTTTCCCCTCATAGTCAATTCATAACACCCCTTCCTTATCCAGTTTCATAATCCTGACATTTTGAATATTATTCAGATTGTTCAACACTGTATGTTCATCTGGAGTAAGATTTGAGTAAAATCTCCTTCTCTCTGCGAACAGACTGCAAAAGTGTCTCTAACAGGCTTTCTTAAACAGGTGAATTGTTTGATTTAGTGGAGGGTTAAATACAATTTTTTTTTTTTTTTACTGACAAACTTGGTTGTGCACCCTCTAGCTTTCTTTGTATATACGATAACTTCAATTTCCTAGTGAACAATTTGGCTTTAAAATAGTATTCAACATGTTTGATTTCTCTTTGGGACAAACTTAAAACCCTTTTTAAACAGGGTAAAATTGATAATTTTTATAAAAGAAATTGAGACTTGTTACCTTTTTTCAGTTGTGGACTACATGGATCCACATTGATTTATAACAGTTAAGGTCTTTACCTCACAGACACAGAGTACAGGGCTTAGTTCTGACCTCAGAATATTGTCTAGGCTTAAAATGACCCTTCAGGTCAATTAGTCCAGTATTCACCTATGTGGTATCTCTTTTTACATCACAATGTAAAAAGAATCTGTTATAGAGTTCAGTATCTTTCCTGAAGAATCCCCTACCTATGTGATGAGCTTCCTCTGAATACAAACAAAGCAGCTCCCTAACTCTCTTCAAAAATAAGCAAAATAAGTGGATGTGGATAAATCAATCAATCACTAGTGTCCTACCTCTGCTCCTTATGGATAGGACAGAAGATGGAAGAAACTGCACTAGCTAGACTGCAAATGATCTACCAGACCAATTTCCTAACATTTCCTTACGAAACTGTTGTCTGATTAACCCAAGAACTTTACAATAAGTGATTATGAATGAGTATTTGCTGTTTTTCTTTTTCATTTTTTTGTGATTATTAGTAAAGGCATTATTAGTAAGTGACAGTCTGTCTTTTCTTCTGCTCACATCTACTAAATACGACATTATGAGATATGAAATTTCTAAGCCTATCACTTCAAATCATGTATAACAGTAGCAATTCTAAATAACGTGTGACTTTCAATTCATAACAAAAAATACAAATCGATGTCCAACAAGCAAATAAATGGAATGAACTGATAATTATATAACATTTCTGGTTAGTGGTGGGTTGGCAAATGTATATACTGTTTGAAATAAAATTTCAGTTTTAACTGGATCCACTTATAGAAAAAAATATTTTATTGTGTGTTGAATTTTGCAAGCATTTACTAACATTTGAGGGCAGGAAAATGTATGGTGAGAAAACCTGACTGGGATGTTTGTAATAATAAGGGGTAAAATAATTTTGCTGCCACGTGTCTCAGTTCTAGATTATAAGCATTATTATACAATGAAGCTAATACAAGATTCAAAAACATGCATACTCGCTGGACAATCCTATCAGCACGCCCATTATAAATTGAAAGTTCTGCACAGGAAGTCCTGTTAAGTCACTTTCTCTGCACTGCTAAGTGGAGAATTTAAACTGTAAAACACAAAACCTTTCTCATACCAGTAAACTGAACAGAATAATGTGATACACTTATATATATATATATATATATATATATACATATATATATATATATATATATATATATATATATATATATATATATATATATATATATATATATATATATATATATATAGATGGGATCCGTACAGATCCCTGACGGTACTTTCTGCCGAAGCAGAGATTACCGAACATACATAACCAAACGTGCTGTTCACCGATGCAGCACTTTCAGTTATATATGCTGGTTGCGCCGGTCGCAATACGGTGCGGTTAAGGGAGAATTCCCTTTTCCCCACTGTAGTACAACCTCGGAGTGAGAATATAAAAGTAGGGGGAGAGTGGGCGGTACAGCGGGGCTTGCCCCCCTGCATAAAAGAAGATTTATTGTTTTTTGTTTTTTTTTTTCAAACTGACTTTAATGAAAGCACTTTTTCTGTGAAAGCACTTTCATTAAAGTGAGTTCGGTTATTGTGGATTTGGACTATTCAACTTTCATTCAATAGTCCTAGATTTTATATATATATATATATATATATATATATATATATAAATATAAAAATATTTTTTGATGCAGATCAACTGTATAAGGAGTTCCATGGCATACATCACAATTTCTTATGAAATCTATAGCTTAGCTAGATTTTTCTTGAGATTTTTACCAGTTGGTTTGTCTGTGTGACCTTTTTACTTTTCAATTTAGTTGTTAGGATATTTTGCAGACACCTCAATGGTTATGGGCATCAGCTGGGTTTAAAATCCCTGTGTTTCTAGAGTATAACCAAACAGTCCACTTATGCTGTGCTGACAAGTTCATAAGAAGGCCGACACATGCATGTCTACAGCTAGGGGCATTTGGCTTTGTTCTGGATCTGTCCATAAAGACTTAAAAAGGAAAAAAAAGTAAAATGTCATAGACATTCAGAAGCCATATAGCAGAAGCACTTGATGTCCTTAAGGGGTCATTTGCATATATCCCATGGGCCTCTATTGCAGGAAGCTTAAAGTATCACTCAGTGAAAACTCCGCTTAGCTAGATTTTTCTTGTGGTTTTTACCTTTTGAAACAGAGATGTCTGCCATTATTTAGTGACATAATTCCAAAATGGTTTGCCAGAAAAACACAGTTTTTATAAAGAACAGACCAAAAACTTGAGGCAAACATCAGCACATTTTGTGAAAATCTAGGAGAAAAAAAAAAAACAAAGGCAGCAATGTACTATGTAGCCATTAATATGTACACACTTAAGAGCATGAACAGTACATATCTTGAATGCCAGAGAATACCAGAAGCCAGGGATGACCTCTTATACAATGACTTTTATTTATTTATTTGTTTATTTATTTACAACCATTTGTTTACCAGGAAAATCCACTGTGCCAAGCAGAGCCCATTTTCAGTGGAGGCCTGGGGAGAAAGGCTCCACAAGAAACACAAATAGAATATTTGTACATCACAAAGCACACATTTTGAGTATATACAGCACAGAAAGAGGGAAAAAATTCTTAACAGTAGTACGTTTTGAATATATACTCACAATTTAGGTCACGGTGGTGCAGTGGTTAGCGTTGCCGCCTCACAGCAAGAGGTTCTCTGGTTCGATCCTTGGTTGGGGTGCCTTCTGTGTGGAGTCTACATGTCCTCCCTGTGGTCACATGGGTTTCCTCCGGGAGCTCCAGTTTCTTCCCACATCCCAAAGACATGCTGTAGGTGGATTGGACACTCTAAATTGGCCCTAGGCATGAGTGTGTGCATGTGTGTGCCTTATGTGGTAGGTTGGGCACCAGGCTGACAACTCAACACCACAAAACTCCACTGCCAATCATGAGCAGACAGGTGATCTGCTGTGGCGACCCCTAACTGGGAAAAGCCGAAAGAAGAAGAAGACACACAATTAAAAAAAAAAAAGAGGTAAAAAAGGTAAGACTTTCTTTCTTTAATAATGCCATTGTATACAAACAATAATCCTGTTTCTGGGAAATGCAGGATGTATTTGTGGTTGGCTTTGTTTAATCACTCAGGCTACACCCCCATGATCAGTGGTTAAATCCTACTCAATCTATGCAAAGGAGTGGATTGTTGCTAAACACTAAGCTAGTGAAATTAAGTTATTTATCCTTTATTTATTTATTTATTTGACATTTGTTGACCGGGTTAGTCTGTCTGAGCTTGTGCCCTTTTTCAGCGGAGGCCCAGGCAGAAAATCGCTTGGCTGTTAGCTTCTTTTCAGGGGAGACCCAAGGTGGTATTTCTACTGCAAATGGAAGTTTTTTCATGGCATTTGGAAACTTTTCCATTTTTTTCAATCCACCCGAGTTACCACAAACTCAAACAGATGTTACTTCAATTTAATTTTTTTGTCTGAAGGACAGTACGCTCAAGAGTGGAGCACCCCTCATACTACATTGCAGTGTCATCAATCCCATCACCAGGAGTAGGACTAGAACTCATAACCATCTTGTCTTCCAGCACAAAAGCCATGTGTGCTGATTGTTGCACCACTAACACTACTGAATCCTTATCAGTGAATGATATGCCAAAGAAAATTTCTTAACCCAAAGTATTGTGCAATGTGATTTGAAAGTCTTCCCATGACACTAAATATATATGGTACATGCTATGCTT
Source organism: Protopterus annectens (assembly GCF_019279795.1). NCBI lineage: Eukaryota > Metazoa > Chordata > Ceratodontiformes > Protopteridae > Protopterus > Protopterus annectens. The sequence goes on from NC_056731.1 coordinate 563,376,889, forward strand.
GGAAAATGCGTAGAGGAAATGAGAACAAGATAATTTAGTGAATCTCAATTTGCCACATCAGTCGTTGTTTGCCATAGATTGTTGAAGATGAGCTTGTTTCATCACAGTTTTCCAAAGTGAAAGCAAGTAGAAGGTGTGAATGGTTGGGAGGCAGATGCGATGGCTGAAAATGTCCATGTTTTCTGTTGTCTCATTGTACAGTGGGTAACACTTCATTGATGTAACATGAAAGACCTTAAAAGGCAAAACAGTAATGTTTTTAGCAAGGGGTCGGAGCTAGCCCATCCTCAATCCTTCCTTTAAGGTTGGTTTGGGATTCCACATCTCCATACCTTTTATATATCAACGGCGTGATCACATTACAATGAAGGAAAAAAGAACACTGATGTGCCCTTCCATCTCTCACAATGTAAGTACAACAGGAATTGAAGAAAAGCTGCACAAATAAACTACCCAAATTGGAGTGCAGGTATGTCATGAAAATGGCGTATGAATACTATTGGGTAGCACGATATTGGGAGCAAAATATTCTAGTGTTTCTTGAGCACTTTAGAAAAGATATTATACCTGTGCTTTGGTATGGAATCCAGTCAATGACAAGAGGGTGAGGGTAAGAGGCTGTGCTGTGTGCATAGGTGTAACAATAAATAAAGTGTTGCTAGAAAGCAGAGCAGTGAGAGTACTGTGTAGATGTGGGTTCCCTAATTCTGCAGTATGTTTACAGTACACACAATAATAGATATAGGGGATCAATCCCTAGAAAAGTTAGTCTGTGTAGTTCTTATTTTGATGAAATATTTGAGTTGTATTTATATAATGGGTTGGTGTTAATTAATGACTTAGTGAGATGTGCGTGTTCATTTTTGCTGTTTTCTGGGAACTATGCATTTCAAAGAAGCTCATGTAGTGTAACAACCCCAGTAAGAAGCCATTCAATCCTTTGGTAGAAATATCACCAGAAACCAAAAATAAATCACAAGAAGTAAAGTTTAATAAGCAATAGCAGATAATAAACAGGAATAAGCAATGGGTTAAACACTTCCGTCCTTTTACACAGTAGGACTTCATCAGATCCCCAAATAAACATTTAACTAAGTTTATATAACTGATTGATTAAATCATGTGATCTATAGTATCCAATCACAGACCCACTAGTTCAACAGATTACTAGTCTTAAAAGTACAAACCATTCAAACTCACAAGGGGGTGATGGATGGAATGATTCACAATAAATTCCATGATTCTAATTTAGAACAAGTTACATACTCATCCATACCTGAGCAAGATGAGTACAACACTGACAAGTTCCCATCCCTCTTTCATAGGCTGGGAAGAATACAAACTAGTTCCAAGGATTCTCAAGCAAACCTTTTTACAAGGGCCCCCCCAATCAGTTGAACTATACAGGGGGGGAGTGAAAATCAAAAGGAAAATGCATTTAAGAGATCAACAAGACTGACAACTGTCACAGTGTCACTTACATGATATACAGAATCTATGTCTATAGTTCACTAAGATGCCTTTTTGAACCTGCTGTCATTATACTGGATGCATTTCTTAGATCCCTATACTAATACATTTGCAGACAAATAATTTAAGTGGTTCAGAAAAGGAAACAAACTGGTGTCATTCATTATCTTTGAATCTAATCTAAAGAAAGTTGCTGTGTACAGAGGATGAAGGTTCTGAAATGTTAACAAACTGCTTACCGTAGTCAAAAATAAAGGGTTTGACTCTTTAGATCCTTATCTGTTTATGGCGTTAGTTTGAGCAAATCACATAACTAGACAGTGCTCTCAGTCCACCTCTGAAAAGGGACACTGTCCAGTGGGATTAACATGTTAACAACTACGTAATGTAAAAAAGTAAATAAATAAATAAATCGTTGTGAATGAACATTCCCAATGTGTACAATAATACATTTGATCAGGATTTTATATTTAGAAACTGAAAGTCTTATACTGTCATTCCAAAAGGCTAACAGATATAATCCCATTATGGGAGTTCTCTTAGAGTTGCAGCCAGTGAGTGATTTTTTTTTTACTAAATTAAGCAGATTCAGCATGATCTTTTAACCTGGGAGGTTGGTATAATGGATAAGGTATTTTCCTTACAGACACAAAGTCCAGGATTCTTATACGGGGTAATTGGCTAGGCTTAAAATGGCCTACAAGGGCAGTTAGCCTAGTATAAACCATAACTTCCCAGCCCTCCTTATCATTCTCCATAGTGAGAAATAGGAATTACTCCGACTTTGTAACAAATATAGATCAGTATACAAGCTACTGTATAAAACATTGGACCTTGGCCCCTTCTTGGAATAGCACCCAATGATATACGTCCAGTGCAATCTTGCACATAACCTTAGACCTTGGGCTATCTGTAGATCATACTTAACTAACACACAGGACATTCATCATTTTATGAAGCATATTAATTTGAATAATGGTACTTCCCTCTGGAGACTTTTTTAGTGTAAAATCTTAACAAAGACATTTAACGTGGCTGAAGTATATCAGAACATGCACAAATATCCAGAGAACGCCTACAAGACTGAAGTTTAAAAAAGGTTTAGTTTTCCTCTGCAGTGTATCTGCTACAGAGTAGTGTTAGAAAGCAAAAACAGATAGACTTCTCTTTTTAACACTGGCATGACAGGTTGAAGAATAAATATAATTCAAAATCAAGAACCAATAGTGCCAGTTATAGGCTAAAAAGTAATTGTGTTTTTTACCAAGAACTAATCAGCTATTTCAGAAGGTGATATGATTAATAACAGAGTTTGTAGTAAAGTCAGCAGTGTTGTCTTGTCTGCCTTTTATTAAAACAGTATCTTGTTCCAACCAAGTTATTCTTATTTTTTTTTTTGCCTGTGTACTATTACATTGTAAAACAATTAGCAGTGTTATATAAATGAATCCCAACAGATCCTGACTTATTAACAAATGTTATATGTTTTAATTATTCATACACTTATTCCTTAAACTTGCATATGAGCTAGAATAGCCAATGTGTAGCCTTCTTCCCTAAATGATAAATGTTATAACATCATTCCAATATAACCTGCATTAAAAGTAAAGGAAGCTCATTATATTGGCTGCTGGTATGCATCCTCTTTCACTATTTAAAGAAAAAAATGAAACTATGTAAATTATTGTTTTTAAATTCAGACTGAGCCAGCCTGGGACTGAAAGGCAGGAGGTAATATTTAAGTACAGAGGTGCCATCATGGGAATATATTTTTTAAATAGTAGACACATTGATTGCATGTAAGAAGGTAAGTACTTAATTTAGTAAAGAGTATGTGGGAGAGGGCAAAGAAGCTCTCATCTGACCCTGATTTTGCCTCATAGCGTAATGTTTCCTTTTAAAATATGTGGTAATCTAGCAAATTTGTGAATATTGCAGTCAATAAATAATATAAACAAATGAGTTTCAGCTTAGTCTCCAGAAAAGGCAAGATATAATGTTCTAAGACACTTTAAGTGGTGTTTATTCTACTTTACAAGTTTGTATCTAACAGTTCCTGATTAGAACTTTCTTGAGTCCTGTGGAACTTCCCTAATGGAAAACATAAGACATTTTATTTACTGGTCACAGTTTTTGCTATCTCATTTAATAAACATTTTCAGCATGGACTTTACTGTTTAATTAACATGCTCAACCAATTCATCTGTCTGGGATAGCAGACAGAGACTTTTAAGAACTTGTCCTTAAAATGATGGCATCATCTGTGCCTTATTCCAGATATATATGGATTCAGTACTCTGGTCAGGGAGTATTTCCTTAGGAATCCCTACTCTGGAAGATTAGAATAATGTTCTATGTATAGCTTTAGCATTAGGCTTATGAATGGGGATATCTTAGGGGTACTTATTTCCATAGTCATAAATAACTAAAATATATTGAAACCCATTGCTGGCTTTTACCAAACACCGAATAATTTCCACATAAGCCATTTCAATGGCACATGTATGATAAACACTGGAGCTACATGATTTTAAAAACCTGTGTGGGGGGGCTGTGTTATGGTACTCATTGTATCCAGCATAGGGGTTCTTAACTTCATTCCTTATTCATGTTCAATAAAATCTTGATAAGATCCTTGCTTTAGCCTTATTCATTTAAGTTCACAGGGTCATAGCTAGACAGCAGGTTAGCTTCCCTTGTGGGTCATTTTATGCCTAGCCAATTTCCCTTTCAAATGTGAGAATTAAACCCTGTACCTTGTGTCAGTGAGGTAAGCACCTTAATCATTATAGCAACCCTCAACCCCTGCCACCTCCCTCCAATGCCAGGTGTCCCTCAACCACATGGCTATGTCCTAATTTTTCACTAAAGTTCTTAAAATCTTGGTCATCAACAGCTGGCATTATACTACCTCTCATTTACTTTATAAAAGTCATTCTGTAGTAACTAAAAGTAGGGGTAAGAAGCACCCATACTTTGTTAGTTTCTTCACCTACAACTCTAGCAATATGCTCTTTGTTATGCTCAGTTTGTCATCTTCCTGCCCATGTGACTTACCTGAAGATCAGCCAGTTCTGGGATTTCCTTACAGTCAGAGGGTACAAGCTCATTTCATCCCAGAATGGGTACTGGGGTGTCAGCATCTAGCGCTTCTCTGACAAGGGAACTAAAACTAGTATTCTTTACTATCAGGTGAGGTCTTGCTTTATTTAATATTTCACATGTCCCTTCTTTATGAACCTGATGCACAGAACCTCTTCCTTTTACTTAAGAAATATTGTAGTTTGACTTAACCAAAATATCATTAGGACTCAGTCCAAGGTTATTTGTCAGTATATACCTCTCACTTTTGGCACATAAAACAGACTTTATTACATATTGACAACGAACTCTGAAATACAAAACTTTGAACTAACACCTTGGCTTATGCCTTCTAGGTTCAAAAAATGTATTATTTCTCAGTATATACTACTTTGCCTTCTTTCCTCTTGAACTTGAATTCCCTCTTTTTCTAGCACCTTTATTGAATTATCACTTGTGACACAGGCACATTTACCTTTATATAAAAGTAATCAAACTGTATTAACAAGTTAAAATTAACAAACATCATGCTTCACATATATTGCTATATATCATATAACTTAAGGAATATTACATGAATTATTCAATTCCTTTCCATTTTTTAAAAAAAGAAACATCTTTATTAAACCACTACTTATGACATAAGCAATCATACATTGATATAAATGAAAACAAATCACACCGACGCAATCCTAGTTGTGAGAATTTTACATCACAACCATACTGACATACTTCCAGTACAGCACTTATAATCTAACCAATCATTTTCAAACATTACATAGCTCATTTATGTCCTGCCTTCATTTAAACCTCATTCCTCCCCTGTATGTATTGTTCCCACAATTCCCGTTTTTCCTATGTAGTTTGCTTCTAACTTTTACCTTCTTTTTGAGGTTGAATGAATACTGCCTTCCATAGCTCTTAACCTCTTAGACTAAGAAATCTGGACAAAGCCATAGAAAAAGTGGTACAAATAGGGACAATTTTGATATACTGCTCTTACAAACTTAGAAAGTTGATAGAATAACACGTTTTGCATTAGCATGAATTTTCTGATGGGTATGAAGTCTAAAACTCAAATGTCTGTCATTATTTTCTAACTTCACTCCTTAATGATTTTTTAAGGATTAGGAATCAGTATATTAGAGAGTCAGCTCAGGTTGGACAGTTTGGAAACAAAGTCAGAGAGGCGAGATTGCGTTGGTTTGGACATGTGCTGAGGAGGGATGCTGAGTATATTGGGAAAAAGATGCTAAGGATGAAGCTACCAGGTAACAGGAAAAGAGGAAGGCCTAATATAAAGTTTATGGATGTGGTATGAGGGGACATGCAGGTGGTTGGTGTGACAGAGCAAGATGCAGAAGACAGGAAGAAATGGAAACAGATGATCCATTGTGGCGACCCCTAATGGGAACAGCCGAAAGACAAGACTAATTATTTGCCAATAATTTGCCAGAAAGCCACAATTTTATGAAAAACGGACCAAAAATATAAGGCAAAAATCTGGACATTCTGCAAAAATCTGTACAGTTGAGAGGTATGCTGCCTTCTAATTTTGTTTTTCTTCCATAGGTAGCTACCTATCTGACAAGGACACCTCAAAACTCATTTTGTCACCAGTTTTAAGGTTTCCCCTTCTTAAAGATACATATTGCCTAAATATTTCCTTAAATTACATTTTTGTCTTACACTGACCAAAGTGAGTTTAGAACTGTACCGAAGTACTGTGCCTTCCTGTGTAACTATACTAGTAAGCTCTTTTTTATTGGGACAATTGTCTTCCTCGATATTCACCAATTGTTTATATGTTTCTATTTCCAGGGCTGGCTTATTTACCTTGATAGCAAGCTGAGACGTTTGCTTAGATTGTGACGTTTCTATAGTTCCTAAATTCACTTTCTTAGTGAAAGTGTCCCCCTCTTAGTTGTGCTACTTACATCTTCTACTCTCTACTTTGTAACACATTTACACATTTACTCTGTGTGTTGCAATACTTTCAGGATGTACTATTTCATTGTGTAGCCCATTTCCTTCAACGGGTTCTGTTCTCACATGTTGCTCTGCTATAGAAGTATATTGACAAATCTCTTAATGATGCAGGTTATTTTTTTCTCTTTGTATCCCAAGACAACATTTTTACCCTTAAGGCTTTCAAACTGTAGGTCCTGATCTTTTTTGGACTTGTGTACTATAATGAATGTGTCTGCTAGTTACCTCCAACCTTTTTTCCTAGGTAGGCAGAGGTATATCTGTAGATTTACTCAGTCATTCTCTTTCCCATATCAAAAGGGATACCTTCTTCCCACTCTTATATAGATATTTAAAGTGGATAAGATCTTCATATCCCTATCACCATAGCATGTGTTAAACTGGGTTCTACATTTTTACAGCACCAGGATTAATTTAATTTCAAAATGCATTTTTACTTCTAGCTAAGTAATGGAATGCTATTTCTTATCTCCCTAAAGTCACAGTACTTCAACAGCTTTGTTAGCATTTTTCTCTGATACACATTTGCTGTATCCCGGACTGTTTGTAAGCTTCTGAGACCTCCAAGTCTTTCTGTGTTGGAAGGAAGCCTTCTATCTTATCAGTGGAAGTGGTAAGCACTAGGTAGCCTATCTACCACAAGAGGAGTTGTTTCTGGCCCATAAATTGTAGTTTATTGGCAGTTTGTCCATCACTTTCAACTTTCTGGTTTAAAAAAAAATTCTAAGCTTGTTTCCTACCTTTCCTGTAGCTAGTCTAGTCCAGATACAGATTTGCTGTATCCAGGACTGTATATTAGCTCATGAGCCCCCCAAGCTTTTCTGTGTTGGAAAGAAGCCTTCTAGCTTATCAGTGGGAGTGGTAAGCACTAAATAGCCTATCTACCACAAGAGGAGTAGTTTCTAGCCCAGAAATTGTTGTTTATTGGCTGTTTGGACAGTTTTTCCATCTCTTTCAACTTTCTGGTTTAAAAGTTCACGTTTGCGCATGTTTCCCTCCTTTCCTGTATCTAGTCTAGTCCAGATACATATTTGCTGTATCCAGGACTGTTTGTAAGCTTCTGAGCCCCCCAAGCCTTTCTGTGTTGAAGGGAATCCTTCTAGCTTATCAGTGGGAGTTGTAAGTACTAGGTAGCCTGTCTACCACAAGAGAAGTGGTTTCTGTTCCAGAAATTTTAGTTTATTGGCCGTTTGGACAGTTTTTCCATTTTTTTCAACTTTCTGGTTTAAAAAAAATTCTAAGCTTGTTTCCTGCCTTTCCTGTAACTAATCTAGTCCAGATACAAATTTGCTGTATCCAGGACTGTATGCAAGCTTCTGAGCCCCCCAAGCCTTTCTGTGTTGGAGGGAAGCCTTCTAGCTTATCAGTGGGAGTGGCAAGCACTAGGTAGCCTATCTACCACAAGAGGAGTGGCTTCTGGCCCAGAAATTGCAGTTTATTGGCCATTTAGATAGTTTTTCCTTATCTTTCAACTTTCTGGTTTAAAAGCTCATGTTTGCACTTGTTTCCAGCCTTTCCTTTAACTAGTCTAGTCCAGATGCAGATTTGATGTATCCAGGACTGTTTGTAAGCTTCTGAGCAGTGCCAAAGTCTGCTCTTCAATTTTTCCCTTAGATCTGCTAGTTCTCTCCTTTCCTGCACTTTTACTAGCTTATTAGTTTAGCACTTTACCAGACTTCTTGTAGCAATTATTGTAGCACACAAAAGTGCTACCAGCACTAAATGTTCTACAAGGAAACAGCTCCAGTACTTATTATTAATGCCCACCCCTCCAGGCATGTCTAAAGGTCAGTTACCTGTGCTTTCTCCTATTAACCTGGTGAATTTGGGCATCCTGTGGCAATGTAGCAACTACCTCATGTATATTGACAACCCTCTCCTGTTACCTCCCAATACTCAGACTTGCGAGAGATGCACTTATATATTCAAATTGGAAGCCACGCACTCTCCAACAAAGATAGGAATAGCTAGTCAAGTGGAGAAGTTCAATACTTGTATCACACCACATGGAACACATAGCCCTCCAGAAAACACACCAGCACTGCCTTCACATAAAAACACAAACCACACACCCACCTTCACGGAGGCTCTTAATGAAAATTGACCCAAACAGCAGAGACCTCCAAGGCAGAAATGCACTCGACCACTACAACACAACACTAATCACGAGACACATAACTCTCCTAAACAGTGTGCCACTCAACCAAAGCCTCTAAGGCAAAACAGCATGCCCAACACACTAGTCAAAGGTGACTTGATAGTGAGGCACACTGATGTCCCACTCACTAGGTTTAATAAGGAGAAAGTAACAGTCAGCTGCCTGTGAGGTGCCAGTATCCACTACATAATGCATGCACTCAGGTCCCTCAACAACAGGTGCAAATATGACTCTGTCATTGTAAATGTGGGTGTGAATGACCTGAGATGTACCTCCCTGGACTACATGAAAAGAGACATGGAGGAGCTCTTGGATTTGTAGCCCAAGTGTGTATGACCCTAGCCCTGAGCAACATCCTACCATCACCCAGAATGATACCACAGTACAAGCAGAAAATTATTGATTTCAACAATTGGCTAAGTTTCTGGTGTCATTCTAAGGGGATCCAGTATCTGTCTGCCTGGGATGACATTACTGCCAGAGATGGCCTGCATCTGTCACCCCTGGGTTTCCAGATACTGGCCAAGGCTCTTGACACCCCTATAGTGCCTTTTTTAGGCGGTATTCCAAAGACCAAATTACCACCATAACAGCTACAAACAAATGCAATCTGAGAGTCATGCTGCTCAATGCTAGAAGTCTAAATCTCAAAACGCACTTGCTCAAAGCAATCCTTAAACTGGAGAACATTGACATTTGTGCCATAACAGAGACCTGGTTCAAGGCAGCAGAAAGCACCCCTGCACTACCAGGCTATAACTCATTCCACACCTTTCGGCCCCAGAACATGGACTGAATCTCCAAAGGCGGTGGTGTTTCCATATTCATAAAGGATGCACAGACCTCCAGACTGGTAGCCCAACATAATGCATCTGAGATACTTCAGGAGCAGCTAACATTGGGTAAGTCAGCGATTCAGGTCGTAGCCTGCTACAGGTTCCCAACCATGTCCCAAGACTCACACTCCATGTTCCTAAGGACCCTGGAGAATATTAGGGTCCCACCTAACACTCTCATACTGGGCGACTTCAACTACCCCTCCATTAACTGGGAAAACTACTCATGTACCAATACACTTGCCCAACATTTCCTGGAATTCATTAATTCCAATGCCCTGGACCAGCTCGTTTTTACCCCACTAGAGGTAGCAACATCCTTGACCTCGTCATTACTAACATGGGTGACTGTTGCTCTAGACCAGTAGTCAACTCCTCCCTGGTTAGATCCAACCACAAATTAATCACTCTGGAAATCCATATCCCTCCCTCCCCCCACCACCGCAAAGGTAACCACCATGAAAAACTTCTCCAAAACTAACTTTGGGCTCCTAAAAACAGAGGTGGCTAACTTCATGGCACCCATGCAAACTGAGAATAGTTGTATGACCACCGAATCATACACCAATACACTGTACAAACATGTACACAAATGCATGGATCTTGCCATACCCAACAAAACCAAGACACTTTCCTCCAATAAAGGAAACCAATCTGGTGGTCCCCTGCCATAAATAAACTCTACAACAGAAGGAGAAAACTGGTGCAGAATAAGGTGAAGTCCCAAGACTGGAAAAATCCCCTTATTAGTCTCAACAAAAAGAAGAGATCCCTCATTATATCCTCCAAAGCTAGCTATGAAAACAGAATTGCAGCAGATAGTAAAGACAACCACAAGGCCTTCTATAGTTATGTAAAGAATCTACACAGGAATACCCAGATTTGCTCTGAGCTACTGCACAATGGTACCTCCTATACTGAGCCAACAGATATATGTCATAATAAATGTTCACAACAAGAGGTCACAGTACAATCCCATCTACTTGGTTTACAGTTCAGTCTGTGTGTGTGTTTGTGTATTCACATGTGTGTGCGCATGTGTGTGTGTGGTGTGTGTGTGTGCGTGTGTATGTGTGTCTCCCTCTGAGCCTCCATTAGCACTCTCTTCTGGATTCCTATAAGAAATGATCTCCAACTTCTTGGTGCCTTGCTCCAGGTCTTCCTTCATTTTTGCTGTCTGTCTTCTAGAGACATTGCTCCATCCACGAATGGCAGGGAACAGTCTGCAGGAGCATTCCTTAAACCCTCCATTTATACAGATTTAACTGCTTCATTAAGTATTCCTGTTCTGACCCTTACAGCAAAGTTTCTCTCTGTTCTTAAAGAATCTGAATCACTATGTAGCAGTGTTTAATTTACAACAAATTCCCTGTAACATCTCAACACTGCTGATAATGAATTTCAGACTTTTGAGTCACTTGTACCTTACCATTTTGCAAGAGCCACTGCGCTATGCTACAGTACATATATGCATGTAAGCATTCTATGCATTTATAGATGAATATAAACACAAGTGTGTGTGTGTATGTGTGTGCGTATGTGTGCAGATATACACACGTACATACAGAGGTAGACAGAGATATATTAAATACATTCTGTGGTGTAATATACATCATAGTGATTAACAGTAACACTTTTATACACAAATCAGTTTTTACATTAAATGGTAGCTTTGTACAAACTTAAAGGACATTTTAATAGGTGCAACTCTTCTACTTTTAGAATCGCCATGCTCATCTCCCCGTGATATTTCTACATATTTGTTTGATAACATCAGAGATCTTCCATATCTAGAACATTTGAAAGGACTGCTCTTTTTGAACATTGGAGCTTTATTTTTGGACAATACATACAGAGACAAATTATGGTCTAATGGACCGAGGTCCCTCCTGGCCACAGCCCCCCACATGGCCCCACTACTCCTCCCACACCAAACCCCCTCCCACACCACCATAACAATATCCCACTATTTGAATGTCTGTGTCTCTTCAGTTACCATAAAACACTGTTCAAACCAGTCTTTACTTTTACTGTAATAAAAAAAAAATGTGAGTCAACCACCACGGTACACACCAAAAGAAGAAACGATAAAATAAAATAAAACTTATATTAAAACAAAAGGCTAGCTCTTTTACAGGGTTGCCAATTCATCAGACCATACAGAACAAGAAAGAACACTTGATTTAATACAATTACTAACCAGTCATCAGTTAACATCAATCAAAGCAATCATGAACAACCAATCAAAATCACCACATCCTAATCAGGGCGGGTTGAAGTGAAACCCCAGAGTTAAGACAAGGTAACCGGTGGGCTTGTAAGGAAATAATCCATTTTAACACACACATTTCGATGAAGGTGTTAAAGTCACCCCTTCTGACACTAGGTCTAATTAACTGTAACATGCTAAACCTAAAAACATTATGCCCTGGATTGGACATAGCATGATTAGCTAATGCATTGGTTGGTATATTCCTATGAATATGGCTCAAATGTTCAAGTATACGCTCCCTTAGCTGTCCAGTTGTCTTACCAACATAAAAGCCAGAGCAGGAGCTGCAGGTAGACAAGTATACCAGATTGCTGCTCCTGCATGTGTCTGTAAATCTAGGGGAAAAAGAAGTCCTGTAACTGGATGAATGAAACAAACATCAGAGGAAATGGAAGAATAAGCCTTGCAATTATGGCATGGAAACGTTACTAACGTTGCTAACCTTTTGTTTTAATAAAAGTATTATTTTATTTTATTGTTTCTTCTTTTGGTGTGTACCATGGTGGGTGATTCACATTTTACTTTTTATTATTTATATTTGATTTATGGGTCACCTTTGGCAGTTGGTTTGCTTGTGTTTTCAATTTTTACTTTTACTGTGACTACAATGATTCTACTATTACAATGACTACACAGTATCAGACAGTGACAACAAAAATCCTGTAAAATGCTGTTATTTTTTTTTTTGCTAGGTGTGTTTGTGTATGTGTGTGTGTTTGTATTCATATATGTATATTATGTATGTATTTATGTGTATATATACTTATGTGTGTGTGTGTGTGTGTGTGTGTGTGTGTGTGTGTGTGAGAGAGAGAGAGAGAGAGAGAGACAGAGAATGAACCAATCCATGTCAACACCTATTTTAACTTCCAGCATTGCTGTCTATTTAGCAGTCACCATCCATAGCTCTCAACAAATCATGGGCGAATCCAGAAATAATTTAGAACAATCAGGGACCCTTTTAAAATGTCAGTACTTTTAACTTCAAACACTGACAGAATAAGAAAAGTGAATCAGTAAACATTTTCTGAAGTAAAAGAGGTCTGCATCTCTAATAGTGTCATTCACCACCTTTCTCCAAAAGTTATCAGCCAATGACCACAAATAATTAGGGACAATCAGGGGCACTTTTAAAATATTAGTACTATTAATCTGAAAAAGTGATAGAATATGAAAAGTGAATTAACATACATGTTCTGAAGTAAAATTCTATAACTAATTGTCATTATTTATATACAGATTTAACTGCTTCATTAAGTATTCCTGTTCTGACCCTTACAGCAAAGTTTCTCTCTGTTCTTAAAGAATCTGAATCACTATGTAGCAGTGTTTAATTTACAACAAATTCCCTGTAACATCTCAACACTGCTGATAATGAATTTCAGACTTTTGTGTCACTTGTACCTTACCATTTTGCAAGAGCCACTGCGCTATGCTACAGTACATATATGCATGTAAGCATTCTATGCATTTATATATGTATATAAACACAAGTGTGTGTGTGTATGTGTGTGCGTATGTGTGCAGATATACACACATACATACAGAGGTAGACAGAGATATATTAAATACATTCTGTGGTGTAATATACATTATAGTGATTAACAGTAACACTTTTATACACAAATCAGTTTTTACATTAAATGGTAGCTTTGTACAAACTTAAAGGACATTTTAATAGGTGCAACTCTTCTACTTTTAGAATCGCCATGCTCATCTCCCCGTGATATTTCTACATATCTGTTTGATACCATCAGAGATCTTCCATATCTAGAACATTTGAAAGGACTGCTCTTTTTGAACATTGGAGCTTTATTTTTGGACAATACATACAGAGACAAATTATGGTCTAATGGACCGAGTTCCCTCCTGGCCACAGCCCCCCACATGGCCCCACTACTCCTCCCACACCAAACCCCCTCCCACACCACCATAACAATATCCCACTATTTGAATGTCTGTGTCTCTTCAGTTACCATAAAACACTGTTCAAACCAGTCTTTACTTTTACTGTAATAAAAAAAAAATGTGAGTCAACCACCATGGTACACACCAAAAGAAGAAACGATAAAATAAAATAAAACTTATATTAAAACAAAAGGTTAGCTCTTGCACAGGGTTGCCAATTCATCAGACCATACAGAACAAGAAAGAACACTTGATTTAATACAATTACTAACCAGTCATCAGTTAACATCAATCAAAGCAATCATGAACAACCAATCAAAATCACCACATCCTAATCAGGGCGGGTTGAAGTGAAACCCCAGAGTTAAGACCAGGTAACCGGTGGGCTTGTAAGGAAATAATCCATTTTAACACACACATTTCGATGAAGGTGTTAAAGTCACCCCTTCTGACACTAGGTCTAATTAACTGTAACATGCTAAACCTAAAAACATTATGCCCTGGATTGGACACAGCATGATTAGCTAATGCATTGGTTGGTATATTCCTATGAATATGGCTCAAATGTTCAAGTATACGCTCCCTTAGCTATCTAGTTGTCTTACCAACATAAAAGCCAGAGCAGGAGCTGCAGGTAGACAAGTATACCAGATTGCTGCTCCTGCATGTGTCTGTAAATCTAGGGGAAAAAAGAAGTCCTGTAACTGGATGAATGAAACAAACATCAGAGGAAATGGAAGAATAAGCCTTGCAATTATGGCATGGAAACGTTACTAACGTTGCTAACCTTTTGTTTTAATAAAAGTATTATTTTATTTTATTGTTTCTTCTTTTGGTGTGTACCATGGTGGGTGATTCACATTTTACTTTTTATTATTTATATTTGATTTATGGGTCACCTTTGCCAGTTGGTTTGCTTGTGTTTTCACTTTTTACTTTTACTGTGACTACAATGATTCTACTATTACAATGACTACACAGTATCAGACAGTGACAACAAAAATCCTGTAAAATGCTGTTATTTTTTTTTTGCTAGGTGTGTTTGTGTATGTGTGTGTGTTTGTATTCATATATGTATATTATGTATGTATTTATGTGTATATATACTTATGTATGTGTGTGTGTGTGTGTGAGAGAGAGAGAGAGACAGAGAATGAACCAATCCACTTCAACACCTATTTTAACTTTCAGCATTGCTGTCTATTTAGCAGTCACCATCCATAGCTCTCAACAAATCATGGGCGAATCCAGAAATAATTTGGAACAATCAGGGACCCTTTTAAAATGTCAGTACTTTTAACTTCAAACACTGACAGAATAAGAAAAGTGAATCAGTAAACATTTTCTGAAGTAAAAGAGGTCTGCATCTCTAATAGTGTCATTCACCACCTTTCTCCAAAAGTTATCAGCCAATGACCACAAATAATTAGGGACAATCAGGGGCACTTTTAAAATATTAGTACTATTAATCTGAAAAAGTGATAGAATATGAAAAGTGAATTAACATACATGTTCTGAACTAAAATTCTATAACTAATTGTCATTATTTATTATGTGTAATTCACTACCTTTTCTCTAAACATAATCAGTTTATGAGGAATGGTGTAATCTGGTAGATTTGGAAGGAGTTAAAAAAAGCACTATCATTTTATGCATTAATGCACTGCATACCTCTCAACCTCTTAGCAAAAGAAATCTGGACAAAGTCTACCATAATGAGAGAATAAAGGCCCCAAAATAAGGACAATTTTTAAGTATAGCTCTCTTGTTGCTACAAAAAACAACAACAAGATTTGTGTTAGAATGCATTTAGCACCCAAAAGGCTACCCAAAAACCAACCACCCCGACACTAAACTTCCCATTGAAACACAATTCATCTCCCACTTTGTGAACTCAGTTCTATCCTTAGTATCACAGGACAGTTCCTTCCTCACTAACCCCCCCAACACAAATAACACTAATACAAGCTTTACCCTCAAAACAGTTTTCACCACTTCAATCAAAACCATGCTCTCCAAACTCAAAACCTCATCAACAGCAGCCGACCTACTCCCCAGCTATTTCTTGAAACTCACAGCAGATGCTATTGCTATCCCAATCTCCACTCTCATAAACAGATCAATTGTTGAAAACTATGTGCCCAAACTCTGTAAAATATCCCTTGTTACATCCATACACAAAGGTGGGACCTCCACTGAACTTAATAACTACAGACCCATTGCTTTACTCTCCCCCCCCTGGCCAAAATCCTAGAAAAATGCATCCATACCCAGGTACTAAAATATCTCCTAGACAGCAACATCTTGTCACCTACTCAGCATGGTTTCAGACCTGCCCATAGTACCACTACAGCCCTCCTCTGCTTCACAGATACAGCAAACTGTCTCAAAAATGAAGGCCTGCATGTGTCAACTCTTTTTTGGATATGTCCAAAGCATTTGGCACAGTCTCACACCAAATCCTGCTAAACAAACTAAACCAATATCACCTATCAAATTCCATTCTTACCTGATTCCAAAGCTACTTAACTGACAGGTACCAAGCTGTGAAATGGGAAAATTCTCTCTCTCCGCAGCTACCCATAAATATAGGAGTCCCACAGGGTTCTATCTTTGGACCACTACTATTCACAATCTTCACAAATGATCTCCATACCTCCACACAGCATGCATCTATCATTCAGTATGCAGATGGCACTACCTTAATCTGTGCTGCACAAAACATTCCCACCCTCCTGCAAACAACTCAACTAGCATTCTCTGATGTTGAAAACTACCTTACCAAAGCCCAACTTATCCTCAATCCAAAGAAAACTCAGCTTATGATTATAACCAGTTCTAACAAAAACACTGATAACAGTCAATTCACTATCTACTCCACAATTGCTACTCCAATCACTCCAGTGGCACAGGCTAAGCTATAGGGAATAACCATAGACTCCTACTTAAAATTTGATAGTCATCTCAACTTAACTATTAAAAAAATACATGCCAAAGTGGGATCACTCTACTGTATCAAACCATTTCTTACCAACAACACAAGATCAGCCATTGCTCGCTCCCAACTTCTATCCACCCTACTCTATGCATCTTCCATTCTGACTAATCTCAGCAAAACTGAACTAAGCAAAATGGAAGCCTGCTATAACAGAATTGCCCACTTTGCTGCAAATTGCTCATATAGAACTCATCACTACACTGCTTTGAGACAGCTCCACTGGCTTGGCCTACCCAGCCTCCTAGGCTACAATCAGCTCTGCCTCTGTCATTCTATCTATTACCTCCTCAATAAGTGTCCTGCCCTCAAAAACCTAGTACAACATCTCTCAGCCAAAAGGTCTCTTAGATCATCAAGCAAACTACTACTAGAAGTCACCAACAGCTACAATAGCTTTGGAAATGCACTATATAGTAGTTCAGTGGCTAAAAAAAATGGAACTCTGTCCCCACTAGCATTCAAAACACATTGCCCAGAGCATCCTTTAAAGACCTCATCAGCAACATCTCAAGCAAAGTTGGCAGTGCCATGATTGCTCCCCAGGCTAGTGAAAGCAGATAAGGTACACATACTAAACCTAGAGTACTTGATAATAGTTTTCAATCTTACTCACAAACACTGGCTAATCTACAATGTATATACTGTACCTGTGTACTATGTATGTATTCTACCTATGTTCCAAATTTCAGCTATACACCACAAATCTATTAATTGCATTTATTTTTAAATTAATATTTTGTTGTTTGTTCTCTCCACTGTAACTGTTGATGTGCTGCATACCACTGTAAAAACATGTCTTTTGTAATTTGTGTGTATACTGATCACGTCTAAATAACTAAATGTATCTGTAATTTTTCTATGTGGAGCTTTTCTCCCCGGGCCTCTGCTGAAAAAGGGCCTTTTCGGCTCAGTCAGACACCCCCGATTAACAAATGTAAATAAATACATTTTCTGGAGGATACAGCAAGTTTGAAACTCAAATGTGCAGATTTATTATTTATTAATATTATAGTTGCCAAATTTGTGATTTGCCAGAAAAACACAAGTTTTATGAGGAAAACAGACCAATCATCTGGAGCAAACATCCATGTAGAATCCTCAAAATACAGAAACATTCCTATGATGGGGTCAAGCCAGGCTCAAGGGGAGGATGCCCCCCCCATTGTAGAAGGAAGTAGTAGTCCACAAAAATCACAAAAACCTGATAGGCCAAAGAAGAGCCATAAAGACGATAAAGTGGACTATTGAGGATAACAAAGAAACTATGTATTGACACTATTATGCAAAAAGGCCAGAATTTCCAGACACAAGATATACAAAACGATTAAGAAAGAAATTACAGGAAAGAAAAATACTTCCACAAGAAAAATTGTCAGAAGATTCAAATAAAAATTTGTATTCATTAATACAACAGATTTGTGAAAAATAGTATATAGATCAAGAAACTTTGATCTGTTCGGAAAAAGACGCATCAGAGGAAGTGAGAAAATATAAACAACAAACCAAGAGATATTTGAAGAGTATAAAAAAGAAATATGGACATGGGAAAGAAAGAGAGATTTGATAAGGTCCAATATTTATGCAAAGGAGAAATCCAAATGAATCAATATAAAGAAGGCAGCCCCAAATATATTTGAAGAAAAATACAGGCAAAGGCATCCAGATATGGAAAATTTCACAATAAAAAATTAATATCACAAAGAGGGAATGTAGAAAAGAAGATTAGTAAAGTAGAAGTTAAAGAAATAGAAGCTGAAATTATGGAGTGCCTGCGAAGCAAAGGATTTGGTGTAACAGGTTACATCACAGCATGATGGAACAAGTCACCAAAGTAAGGAGAAGCAGAAAGATCAGGAGATATCTGAAGAAGAAATATGGACATGGGAAAGAAAAAAAGATTTAATATGGTGTAATATTTATGCAAAGAGAAAGCAAAACTAACCAAAACAAAAAGCACTGCCTGTATTCTCTTCTTCACCTCTCTTCCACACTCACCATTACTCTGAACTGTTGATCCCAAGTATTTAAACTCATCCACCTTTGCCATCTCTACTCCCTGCATCCTCACCATTCCTCTATCCTCCCTCTCATTCACACACATATATTCTGTCTTAGTCCTGCTGACCTTCATTCCTCTTCTCTCTAGAGCATATCTCCATCTATTCAGGGTCTCCTCCACCTGTTTCTACTCTCACTACAGATCACAATGTCATCTGCAAACATCATAGTCAATGGGGACTCCTATCTGATCTCTTCTGTCAACCTGTCCATCACCATTGCAAATAAGAAAGTGCTCATAACTGATCCTTGGTATACTGAAAGGCATAATAATGTGGCAAGATTGTTGCACTGGGGATTGTGCAAACATTATGGTATTGAACTGGCTAAAAAAACACTGGAAATATGAGCCACAAAACATCATAGAAAATTGTGTTTACATCACATGGGATCAACCATTACTGACAGTTCAAAAGACAGATGCCAGAAAACTGGATATAGTGGTCCAAGAAAAGAAGACAAAAGTAGCATTGATCATTGAAATCGCCACACCCAGTGACTACAGTGTCCTGCGTACAGAGAGACATAAAGTCACAAAATATCAGGATTTGCAGGCAGACACAAGAGCAATGAGGAAGAAAGCCACCAAGACAGTTGCAATAGTAGTAGTAGGAGCAATGGGTCTTGTAAAAAAGAATCTACAATCATATTTAGATATGTTACCAATACATGTAACTCCATATGAATTACTAGGCACATTGCGGGTGCTGCAAAGAGTGCTTCTGGCTAGCATCAAAGAAGGAAGCAATACTAATGTCATGAACTTTAATTGTACTTTGACTTAGGAATGGGGTCCACTCCTGTCATGGTTTTAGAAACCCAAAAAATTTTGAGAAATTAAAAAAGACAAAAATATAGATATTCTATGAAAATCTTGATAGCTGAGACAGGCAGGATCGCACTGTACTGTCAAGACTACCAGCACAGTACCATGCACTCACTCCCACACATTTTACAGTACCATGCACTCACTCCCACACATTTTACAGTACCATGCACTCACTCATACCCATTTTACAGTACTATGCACTCATTCACACACATTTCAGAGTACCATGCTCTCACGCACACACACATTTCACACACATTTCACAGTACCATGCACTCACTCACACACATTACACAGTACCACACACTCATTCACACACATACATTTGACAGTTGCCAGCCCACTACTCCACTCCTTTATTTTCTTTCTGGAGAGTAGTGACTTACTAGTAATCAATGTCTTACTCTTGAGTCATCCGGTCTATTCTTCTGACTGGGCACTGTTGGGATATGCACAGCTAAGCCAGACCAAGTTCAGCCATCATTTTGCAACACTACTTGAAAATTTTCTGTCTGTCTGTCTGGGTAGCCTGGAAAGTTGGTCTCATCTCAATCTCTTGGCTGGTTGTGGAGCTGATGTTGCTTGTTAGCAGCCTGACATTGAATTACCTTTTTTCCCTATCAAAGCAGGAATCAGGCATGGGCAGTAATCAACCAGCAGAATGGTTTTACAGGCAGTTTTAAACCTGCTGCCTGCACCTGGCACTGAGCTGACTGAATGATTACCATGGTTGGGGACAACAGACCACACGGTTGGGGGGATAGATAAGAAAATTAAAGAAATAGAATGTAGCTATGGTACAAGAAGAGAAGCAAGACTCATTTCAAATGTAAAGTTTTAAGCCTAGTTAGCCTGCTGCCTTTAAAAAAATGACAATAGTGACTAAGTTACAGGAATGTGCACTGCACACACACTCCTACCAGAATGGAAGAAGCCAACCCATGTACATGATGATGATGATGATGATGATGCACACACACACACACACACACACACACACACACACACACACACACACACACACATACACACATACACGTGCATGCACTCTCTCTCTCTATATATATATATAGAGGGTCTTTATTAAATTCTCGAAAGCCGAAATGTCGAATCTGACATTGTCAACACGAGAAACAAGTAAACTGAAATCTCCATAAGGGGAGATTTCTGTTTACTTCAATGTAGTGTGGACTCGGAGTTGGTATATTTAAGTAGTGGGGGGTGTGAGGGGCACTGCCCTCCTGCCTACACCATTTATTTTTTATTTTTTTTTTTGTGAACATTCGATGTTTTAACTGTTTTATCACTAAAGGTTGACCTTTAGTGATTCGAACTGTTAAATATTCGATGTTATAATATAGACCCTTATATATATATATATATATATATATATATATATATATATATATATATATATATATATATATATATATATACATATATCTATATCTATCTATATATATATATATACATATATCTATATCTATCATATATATATATCTATATATATATATATATATATATAAATATATATACACACTTACAATTCGGATCAATGCTAATTTACCAACTTGGTGTCTCAGATATATGGGAGAAAACTGAAGCAAAAACAATTCTTGACACTAGAAGGATCTGTACACTTGATGAAGAAAACACCCAACCAATAACTGGACTGGTAAATTAAACCGTGAAGCGCAAGTCTAACCACTGCATAACTACCCTGTTTTAGTCTTTCATTATTAATAACTATCAAATGAAACACCCATAGCAAAGTAGGAGACCCTCCAGTCAAACCTAAAGGCACAATGCAATAAAACTGTGCTATCCTTGGCTCACAGAAATATATTATTTCAATTGCCTAGTTAAATGAGAATTTGTTGCAGGTGGTCGAAATTTAATGTACAGATGCATTGCCCTGAATTCTGACCTGGCAATGCTCATGGCAGAGATGCTTGACATTTTTGCTTGTTCAGATTATCTACATTTTTAAGGGCACAAGCAATTTTCCACTGACTTTGAACTGTCCTTTGAATTTTGGCTATTGATTGTATCTCAGATTTCAGCTATGAATCTAACCTACATTTTACTAAAAATAATTATAGAAAATACTGTGATAATGCAGCTTTCAGGTTTCTTATAAACTCTAACGACTATGATTCAATCTTGTTTAGATTATGTTATGAAATAATGATGTAATGCAATACATACAACTTTCTGATTCATATGCCTTCAAAGAGCAGAACATCAGTGTTACAGAATACAGCATTTGTTACCTGATAACACATGTGCATAGCCTGTTTGTCTTGTGTTTCAGATATGCAGCATATTTTTGAATTGTGTACTGTTCTATGATGTCTGAGTTCTATTGCTGTATGTCTTGTGTTTCAGATATGCAGCATATTTTTGAATTGTGTACTGTTCTATAATGTCCGAGTTCTATTGCTGTATGGTGCACATAGTGTACAATAAAGGTGTCAGTGCTATGCAAATATAAAAGGAATAATGGCACAACGCAAGACCCCCTTACCCATGCATGATAACTGGAACCCTACCCCTGACCCTGACACTATGCATTACATTACCAAAAACCTTCACACAACAGTACCAATACAAGATCACCTTAGTTTTGTAGCTAGACTTTACTGACACAGGTCTTATTTAGTGGGAAAAAAGTATTCAGCATTTTATGATTCGCAATTAGTGGCAATTCAGTGTTGTGTGATTCTCTGATTCTCCCTTTTGTGTATTCAGCCTTTCAAGGTAGAATTATATCTACACACACACACACACACACACACACACATACATATATATATATATATATATATATATATATATATATATGTGGGTCTACTTCATAACATTGAAATTTCATAACGTTGAATTTCATAACATTGAGACCATATCATCGAAAATTCAAAACACTGAAAACCCAAAACATTGAAAGTTGCTTCATAACATTGAAAACTACATTGCACAAGTAAACACTATCACCTCCACCTACAACAACACCTAACTAACAAACACACTTTGTACTATGTTTTGCAGTGGGGCTTGCCCACCTGCAGAAACGTAGTAGAAAGTGTGCTTGTTAGTTAGATGTTGTTATAGGTGGAGAGGATGTTATTTACATACACGTAGTTTTCAATGTTATAAAGCACACTTTCAATGTTTTGGGTTTTCAATGTTTGGGATTTAGATGTTTTGGTCTCAATGTTATGCAATTTAACATTATGAAATTTCAATGTGAAGTAGACCCATACACACACACACACACACACACACACACACATATATATATATATATATATATATATATGTATATATATAGGTTTACTATCATAAATTGAAGTAAAATAAATAACGTCTTTATTTTCGATTTATGCATCAAAATGAACATTTTGAATAATAGTAAACTTCGAAAACAAGGGTATATTGTCGAAAATGTAAACTGCGACATTTCTGGCGATACACAGCACGCCCACCTTCCCATAATCACCTACCTAACAACACAGTTATGCGGGGGCTGTGCCCCGGGGGCTGTACCCCACACCCCCTAACTTAATATTCCAACTCGAGATTGCACTACAGTGAGGAAAGGGTGCATTTCAACCGCACTGTACCGTGATCCTCCCATGACCGAAAGTTAGAATTGCGAATGCACAGTTCATTCGCAATGCAAGTATTCGAACATCTGATGTTGGGCTTCATAGCCGCAAATGCACATCGACATAATGATAGCAAACCATATATATATATATATATATATATATATATAGATCTACATAATATGATCGACAGTTCATATGATCGACAAACGTTTCAGTGAGACCAAAACACCTAAAGCTCAAAACATCGACAACTCATTTGGTCGAAACCCATAACATCGACACATTGCATTCAAAGCATTATGCCCTTTCCCCACTGTAGCATGACCCTGGAGTTAGAATAAATAGATGGGGGTGTGTGGGGGGCATACCCCCCACATTATTTATTTAAATATTGTCATCTTTGTTATAACTATCCACATGTATCTGTGAAATTTACTATGTATGTGGGGGGCTATGTCCCCCACACCCGACATTGTCGGGGGCTGTGCTCCCCACACCCCCCTATCTATTTATTTTAACTCCAGGGTCGCGCTGCAGTGGGGAAAGGGCATAATGCTTTGAATGCCATGTGTCAATGTTATGAATTTCGACCAAATGAGTTGTCGGTGTTTTGAGCTTTAGTTGTTTTGGTCTTACTGAAAATGTTGTCGATCATATGAACTGTCGATCATATGAAGTGGACCCATATATATATTTTATATCTATATATTTTATATATATATATATATATATATATATATATATATATATATATACACACACACACACACACACACATATATATATATATATATATATATATATATATATATATATATATATATATATATATATATATATATATATATATATATATATATATTTTTTTTTTAATTTATTTATTTTATTTTACATTTGTTGACCGGGCTAGTCCAACTGGATACATGTCTATTTTCAGGAGAGGCCCGGGGAGATAAGCTCATTCAGCTAAGTTCATAGGTAGGTTCATAGGTTCATAGGTTAAGTACTAAGCTAACTGCCCTTGCGAGCCATTTTAAGCCTAGCCAATTATCCCTTGTGAGATTCAAACCTTGCACCTTGTGTTTGTAAGGCAAACACCTTAACCATTAGGACACCCTCCCTCCCCCTCAATTGATCAGTTGATTACGAAATAATAATAACAATAGT